>NW_022314020.1:0-2898 GCF_002776525.5 Piliocolobus tephrosceles
GGAAACTGATACGATTCTTTCCTTGCATTGTTTCTCCTTTTCAAATATTTACACTAGTCTGTCCACATCGTCTCTCATCTCTCATCTCTCATCTCATTACAAAGCAGCCGGTGTCTTTGAGGTTAGTGGTGGTTCTCTGTGTTGTACCTGGCAGAACAGCCAGCAGGAAACCTCTTACCACGATTGTGCACATCGTTTGTAGTCCCAATGAAAATCCTCTCCAGACACGCCTGTGCTGCTTATTATAGCAGAACTTTGGTTGCGCTGAAATGTGCATTCAGCTAATGGTTTTAAGTTCATATCTGAGATGATGTTGTATCATTCATGAAGCATATGGGATCAGTAATGATTGAAGATAATTCTGGCTGATGTCATTTAGAGGATATTTTTCACTTCAAGTTAAAGCTTCCTTCGCGATAGTCATTTTGGGATTCATTTAACGATGTGCTTTATTTCATAGCTCAAATTTTCATTAGTCATTTCATAACACAGGATTTTGAAAGCAGATTTGGCAAAATCTTTTTAACAAAATGTTTGCTTATGACATCCCAAGGAACAGCACTCAGAATTGCTGGTAACTGTGGTACATTTTAAGGCTGATGATAGAAGTCACTTGAACGGTAAGGTCTGCTTTGTGAGGCAAGTGGGGTTTGAACCCCAACCCTCCTGATACACCAGCCTTGACCCTGGCCTTCTCTCCTCTCCACTGGGAGATGAGAAGGGTGCCAGCATCCACCTCACAGGCTGTCTTGAGAGCGCGGGACTAAGGGCTTGTGTTCCTCTTGCAGGTGGCGCAGATGTGGGGGCTTGACGATCTACACACTGCAGGCTGCCAGTGTCGGGGTAATCCAGTTTTATTCATAAAGGTGGGATTTGCTTTCCTCCCCTGCAGACCAGGTGCGGTGCTGCTGTTGTAGCAGGTGTGTGGATCCTCTTGGATGCTCTTCAGGTGGACAAGGAGTCACCGATTCGGATTCCCAGTGTTAGATGTGAGGGGACCATGGACTTCATGTGTTCAGAGGGGAGGAGTAAAAAGCTTCCCTTGTAATTCCAGGACTGTCTATCCCAGGAATGCCAAACCACTGGCTTTCACCTGACGCTGTCGTAGGTGACACTGTATGGAAATGAGGACTCATGTTTCGCATACCTGAGCCAGTACCCGTCTCCCTCAAGGGCCGTGGCCGAGCCCTCCTGATTTCGCTGGGTTGCCAGCCTGGGGATCTGTAAGCCCGGTGACGTCTCCGGTCTCAGCCCCCGCTTCCCATGGGGACAGGAGGTGGCTTCAGGAGGCCGATGATGAATCCCTGAATGAAGCCGATTTGTGACTGCAGTTCTGTCTAAGGGCCTCCCCGGGTGTTAGATGTCAGTAAATGACACCTGTGTGTGGATCTCATGTGACGAGAGAAACTGGGGGAAACCAAAGCTTGTGGAGTCTACAGGTTCTGGACTTGGGGGTGTGTTTACCTGTGTACTTGGTGACAGGTGTGATGTCTGGAATGAGTGTGCAGGTGTGTCACGTTTGTGCGTGTGTGGTGAGTGTAGTTAGCAGGTGTGGGTGCAGTGAGCGTGTTCATGTGTGTTGTATGTATTTGAGGGTGTGTGTGCAGTGTGTACACGCATCATTTTTGGTGAGTGTATTTGAGGGTGTGTATGGAGTGCATACATGCGTTTGCGTGTATAGTATTGGGTGAAGGGGTGGCATGTGTGGAGTAAGCATGCACACGTGTATGCTGTGTGTGGGGTTTCTACCTGGTCCTCCCCTGAGTCTGCTCCTGGGCCCTGCTGTCCTGGCAGCTTTACAGTTTGGTGTGCCTTTGATTCCCGAAGATTGTGGAACCAAATTCTGAAGCTGTGATCACAAACTTGCAGCCCTGGAGGACGCTGACTCTTGGAGCCGGCACGAGGATCTCTGTGCTGGCGTCTCCCTGGGCTCTGTCCACAGAAGAGCATGTCCGATGATTGAGGTGTGCGGGTCTGTGGCTCCCCAGCCTCGAATCAGCCCTCAGTTCTGCCCTGCCTCTGTTTTTCTTGCAGAGGGGCTCCCGGAAGTGGTGCCTTGGATGGCGATTTCACCCTGGGGATGCTTCGCCAGCTGCCCAGGTGCTGGCTGCCTGAGGCCTGCTGCCATCCTGGGTGGACGGGGCCGTCGTGGGGACATCCCTGAGCACCTGCGGGAAGGCAGGTTTAGGAAGTGCCAGAGGTGAGTGGCTTCCTCCCACACTTGATTTTCTGGAAAGTTCTGGGTCTCATATTTTTCCCTAAGGGAAGTTAGAAACTGAGTTTCTCTTTAGGGGAACGACTGTGCAGCGTCTGTTGTTTGAATGTTCTCCAGGTGTGGAATACTCGGAGCCGTATGTGTTTGGGAACATCCGTGTCCTGAGTGAATTCAGTAGGGAATGGAGAGAGGCCTCCTGTCAGCTTGGCCTCTGTTTCCAGCTTGTTGAGGGTTGACGGCTGCCATGGTATCCCAGGGAGAGTAAAACACTGGGCGGTGTGGGATGGGAACATTTGCTCTGACAAGGTCAGTGGGAAAGCATCTAAACAAAAGTTGCTGTTTTCCGGGCTCCGCAGGGTCGAGCTTGTTTTGTGGGGTTGAGGGAAAGCTACCCTTGTTCCTGTTCCTCACCATTTGAAAGGTGTCCAGGACACATTCCTCTGGAGAGGTGATGCGCGTGAGTGGGGGTCAGGTCGTAAGCTCCGAGGTTATTTGGAATCTGTCAACTGATTTCCTGAACACACAGGTGCTTGGTAAAGGTGTTCCTGATTAGCTAAAACATTTCAACAGGACGTGATAGCTGGTGGTTGTGTAAAGACTATCACAATTTTCCTGTTACTTTTTAAATACCTGTTGAATAAGGGAGGATTCACATATTTTTCTTTTCCTGTCTGCATACTTGA
>NW_022314021.1:0-1287 GCF_002776525.5 Piliocolobus tephrosceles
AAACATATGTGTGCATGTGTCTTTATAGTAGAGTGATTTATAATCCTGTGGGTATATACGCAGTAATGAGATGCCTGGGTCAATGTTATATCTGGTTCTAGATCCTGGAGGAATCGCCACACTGTCTTCCACAGTGGTTGAACTAGTTGACAGTCCCACCACCAGTGTAAAAGTGTTCCTCTTCCTCCACATCCTCTCCAGCATCTGTTATTTTCCTGACTTTTTAATTATGGCCATTCTAACTGGCATGAAGCAGTATCTCATTGTGATTTTGATTTGCATTTCTCTAATGGCCAGTGATGATAAGCTTTTTTTCATATGTTTATTGGCCCCATAAATGTCTTATTTTGAGAAGTGTCTGTTCATAGCCTTCGCCGACTTTTGATTTCTTTTTTTCTTATAAATTTGTTTAAGTTATTTGTAGATTCTGGATATTAGCCCTTGGACAGATGGACAGATTGCAAAAATTTTCTCCCATCCTGTAGGTTGCCTGATCACTGTGATGATAGTTTCTTTTGCTATGCAGAAGCTCTTTAGTTTAATTAGATCCCAGTTGTCAATTTCAGCTTTTGTTGTCATTGCTTTTGGTGATTTAGTCATGAAGTCTTTGCCCATGCCTATATCCTGAATGGTATTGCCTAGGATATCTTCTAGGATTTTTCTGGTTCTACTTGTTGAGTCTTTAATCCATCATGATTTAATTTTTGTATAAGGTGTAAGGAAGGGATCCAGTTTGTTTTCTGCATTGGCTAGCCAGTTTTCCCAACACCATTTATTAAATAGAGAATCCTTTCCCCATTGCTTGTTTTTGTCAGATTTGTCAAAGATCAGATGGTTGTAGATGTGTGGTGTTATTTCTGAGGCCTCTGTTAGGTTCCATTGGTCTATACATCTGTTTTGGTTACTGTAGCATTGTAGTATAGTTTGAAGTCAGGTAGCGTGATGCTCCAGGTTTGTTCTTTTTACTTAGGATTGTCTTGGCTATACGAGCTCTTTTTTGGTTCCATATGTACTTTACAGTAGTTTTTTCTAATTCTGTGAAGAAAGTCAATGGTAGCTTGATGGGGATAGCATTGAATCTATAAATTACTATGGGCAGTACGGCCATTTTCAGGAGATTGATTCTTCCTATCCATGAGCTTGGAATGTTCTTCCATTTGTTTGTGTCCTCTCTTATTTCCTTGAACAGTGGTTTGTAGTTCTCCTTGAAGAGATCCTTCACATCCTTTGTAAGTTGTATTCCTAGGTATTTAATTCTCTTTGTTGCAATTGTGAATTGGAGTGCAC
>NW_022314023.1:0-4107 GCF_002776525.5 Piliocolobus tephrosceles
AGGGATGGTGGTGTGGTTGCTGAGACCCTGGGCAGGGAGCGATAGCATGGAGAGGGCTGAAGGGTTTTGCTCAGGACAGTGGGAAGGATGAGCCATCGGTCCCCTCCCTTGATCACTGTTCCTGTCCCCCTCCCTTCCCTCTGCTCCTGTCCCTCCTTTCCCTCTTCCTGGCGGTCTCATTTCTTCCCCAGTCTTGTGCTGTGAAAGCCTCCTCTTCATCTCCGCTGGGTGGTTTTCCTATTTTCTGGCCTTCGTGTGATCTGCCTACTCTTTGTGCCCAGAAATCTTCATTCCCTGGTGAAGAGTCCTCATTCATTTCCTTTTCCTCATCCTTTGGATTTCCTGGTTCCTCTTGGCCAGAGACCCTCAGTTTCTCCTCCTTCTGGGTGTGCGGGGTTTTTCTGTCGCTTTTTCTGGACTTGGGGACAGTCGCTTCCTGTTTTTGTTTTTGTTTTTGTATCCAGCAGCTTTCCCTTTCTTTCTCTCTAGGTCTGAAACCCTTCCCTTCCGGTCTGTTCTCGACCTTTTCTGTTCCCTGTCTGTTCTGTCTGGATTAGGAAACATTCACCTCGTCTTCCCGCTGGCTCTGAAATTCTCATTTCCTGTCTCCTGGACATCTGGGAACCTTCTGGCTTTCCTTGTTCTAGAAACCCTCGTCACTGTCTTTCTGGGCAGGGAGCCCCTTTTCCCCTCCAGGGCTGGCCAACTCCACTTCCTGTTCTGCATCCATCTCTTGGCACTGCTCAGCTCAGGGTGGCGGGGCTGTGCGGGCGGATAGGGCAGGGAGGTGGGGGAGTCCGGGCCGCACTTCCTAAGTCATGTTTTCTTTCCTCCTTTGGCACCCTCCCCCACCCCCACGGGCAGGCCCTGAATGTGGTAAGTCCCCTTGCCCATCCTCCCACCCACGCTCACTCCAGACTAGTGCCCCGTCCCTGAGGAGGGGCAGAGGGCTGTGGCGAGAGGTTCAAACCTCCCCCAACCCAACCCTTTGCCATTATTTTTTCCTTTTTTTTTTTTTTTTTTTTGGAGACAGGGTCTTGCTCTGTTGTCCAAGCTGGAATGCAGGGGCGTGATCTCCACTCACTGCAACCTCTGCCTCCTGGGTTCCAGAGATTCTTGGGCCCCAGCTTCCCTAGAAGCTGGGATTATGGGTGTGTGCCACCACACCTGGCTAATTTTTGTATTTTTAGTAGAGACAGGGTTTCACCAGGTTGGCCAGGCTGATATTGAACTCCTGACCTCAAGTGATCTGTCCACCTCGGGCTACCAGAGTGCTGGGATTACAGGCGTGAGCCACCACGCCCGGCCACCAACCCTTTACCTTGACTCCCCACCTCTGCACCTCCCCATCTTTGCCCCACCCTGGCACCACCCCCCTCTTGCCATGTTGACTGGGATGCCACTCTCACATGAACTTCCACCTCCTCCTCCAGGACCAGGTTTCCAAAGACAAGGCTTTCCAGACAATGGCGACCATGTCCTCTGCCCAGCTCATCTCTGCGCCTTCCCTGCAGGCCAAACTGGGTCCCACCGGTCCTCAGGTGGTCCAGGTTGGGGATTGTGGGACTTGGGGGCAAAGGGGGATGGATGGGGCTGCAACTGTCCACAGGGGACTGACCAGCCATTTTTCTTTGTGTCCTATCCAGGCCTCTGAGCTTTTCCAGTTTTGGTCTGGGGGATCTGGGCCCCCCTGGAATGTTCCAGAGTGAGTACTATGTATCCTGGTTCAGCACCTGCCCCCCACCCTCACACCTCCACAGAGACCTTTCTCACTCCGCCATCTAGCTCCAATCTCCCCTCTTTTGTTTATTTATTTATTGACATGGAGTCTTGCTCTGTCGCCCAGGCTGGAGTACAGTGGTATGATCTCGGCTCACTGCAACCTCCGCCTCCTGGGTTCAAGCAGTTCTTCTGCCACAGCCTCCCGAGTAGCTGGGACTACAGGTGCCTGCCTCCATGCACGGCTAATTTTTATATTTTTAGTAGAGATGGGGTTTCACCGTGTTGGCCAGGCTGGTCTTGAACTCCTGACCTCGTGATCCACCCGCCTCAGCCTCCCAAAGTGCTAGGATTATAGGCGTGAGCCCCATGCTCAGCCTCTATTAGGTGGTTCTTGGACCTGAGGGTAGAACAGAGGTTATAATTAATCTTCTCTTAGATTCAGAAGGAAGAAAATGTTTCCCAGAGGTAAGTGGGAGTGTCCTTTTCAGTTCTGAGAGAGCCTTGAGGTGACAGGATATGTTTCTAGCCTACAAGAATAGAAATGGGCCCCAGAAGATGATGAAAAGTGCTTTTTTTTTTTTCTTTTTTATACAGGATATTCCTCTGTTGCCCAGGCTGGGGTGTGGTGGCATAATCATGACTCACTGCAGCCTCAGCCTCCTAGGTTCAAGCAATCCTCCTGCCTCAGCCTCCTGAGTAGCTGAGACTACAGGCGTGTGCCACCATGCCTGGCTAATTTTTTGATTTTTTGTAGAGACGGTGGTCTTGTTGTGTTGCCTAGGCTGGTCTCGAACTCCTGGGCTCAAGTGATCCTACTCCCTGGACCTCCCAAAGTGCTGGGATTACAGGCGTGAGCCACTGTGGCGGGCTGGGGGTGTATTTTTCAGCCTAGAGAAGAATCGATGGATCCAGGCTAGGCATTGATTGGCTAGTGTGGCTGCAGGATGGTGAGGCAGGAGTGTTGACAGTATTGCCAGAGAAAGAGTGCAGTGAGGACTGGGTGCGGTGGCTCACGCCTATAATCCCAGCACTTTGGGAGGCTGAGGTGGGTGGATCAGTAGGTCAGGAGATCGAGACCATTCTGGCCAACGTGGTGAAACTCTCTCTCTACTGAAAACACCAAAAAAAAAAAAAAAAAACTACACAAAAAAATTAGCTGGGTGAGGTGGCAGGCACCTGTAGTCCCAGCTACTCAAGAGGGTGAGGCAGGAGAATCGCTTGAACCCAAGAGGCGGAGGTTGCAGTGAGCCGAGATTGTGCCACTGCACTCCAGCCTGGGCAACAGAGTTAGACTCCATCTCAAAAAATAAACAAATAAATAAATAAATAAATAGAGTGCAATGACAGGCTGTGGGATCTAGACTGGAAGAGAAGGTCACTAGGGAACCGCTGCTGAATGGGGACATGGGAAGCATCAGATGAAGTACCTGGGGGCTGAGGGTTTTGCAGGGGAGGGTGCTGAGCTGGAAGGTGGGGGTTTGGGCTGGCACGGCACTGACACTGGAGTTTCCACTTTTATGGAGCTGTTAGTCAAATGGGGGAAATGAGTGTTAATCAAATAATCACCTGCATAAACAGAAAATTGAAGAGCGTGTGAGGTGCTGTGAAGAACCACAGCAGGTTCTGGGGTGGAGGAGAAAATTCTAGGAGTTTCTCTGAGAAGACAACATTGAAGCCTAGGTAGGACTTAGTCAGGTGAAGAATGGGAGTGGGAGGCCCGGCACGGTGGCCCACGTCTGTAATCCCAGCACTTTGGGAGGCCAAGGAGGGCAGATCACTTGAGGTCAGGAGTTCGAGACCAGCTTGGCCAACATGGTAAAACCCCATCTCTACTAAAAATGCAAAAAATAGCCAGGCATGGTGATGCGCTCCTGTAGTCCCAGCTACTCTGGAGGCTGAGGCAGGAGAATCGTTTAAACCTGGGAGGCAGAGGTTGCAGTGAGCTGAGATTGTGCCACTGCACTCCAGCCTGGGCAACAGAGTGAGACTCTATCTCAAAAAAAAAAAAAAAAAAAAAAGAATGGGAGTGGGAATATATTAGGCAGAGACAATAGCACATGACAAGGTCCCAAGGTAGGAGATCTTGCTGGGTTCCAGGAATCTAGAGGAGGCCAGTCTAGTATTTGTTGAGTGCCTACTACGTGCCTGATACTGTGCTTGGTTTGGGGGCACAGCAGTAAGACAGGTGAAATCCCTGCCTTCACAGAGCTTCATATATTTGGGGCTGGGAAGAGACCGACAATAAACATATAAACAGTGGATTAATCAGAAAAGGAGGCCAGGCGCGGTGGCTCATGCCTGTAATCCAGCACTTTGGGAGGCTGAGGCAGGTGGATCACTTGAGGTCAGGAGTTTGAGACCAGCCTGACCAACATAGTGAAACCC
>NW_022314023.1:7107-12444 GCF_002776525.5 Piliocolobus tephrosceles
GAATTGCTTGAACTGGGGAGGTGGAGGTTGCAGTGAGCCGAGATCGCGCCACTGCACTCCAGCCTGGGCAATAGAGCAAGACTTTGTCTAAAATCAAACAAAAAGAAGATGGCACCAGGACAGATGGAGAAGTTTCCTTTGTGGTTACCAACTGTCATACACACCACTAGGCCTGTGTGATAGAGACGTTAAATAGATTCTTGGAGGGAAGACGCGTAGGTAGAGGAGGGAGCATCCCTCCATCCCATGACTCCGGCTGGACAAGAACGGTCTGCCTGCACCATGGCCAGCAGCATCCCAGTAAAGAGGGACTGTGTCCTTGTATTTATAGAATCAGGGAAGAGGAAACATCTATGTGGCAATGACAGCTTCCTGGTCAGGAAAAATGTTCTGGCTAGAAAGGGGCAGCCTCTGGGACATAGCAGCTGGTATCAGCCTGTTCTTCTGTATCTGTGGTGCCAGCACAGGCTTGCTGAGCCAATTCTGCTATGTTATCAAAGAGAGGATCAGATGAACCTCAGGGCTCTTGAGATTGGTTGCTCAGGATTGCTGCCCAGCTCAGAAGTGGGCATTGCTGAGCTGGGGCTCAGATTTCTGGGCAAGGAGACTGCCAGGCTAGTGCTGGTTCCTCTGAGGGCTGCAATGCGTCTGATTCTGAGAACCCTAGTATATCGTGCTGAGCCATCTAAAAATCAGCCCAAAGTAGTATCCTCCCCAGTTCAATTAATCACGAGGAGCAGCCTGGCGCTCACACCTGTAATCCCAGCACTTTGGGAAGCCGAGGAGGGCAGATCACCTGAGGTCAGGAGTTTGAGACCAGCCTGGCCAGCATGGGGAAACCCCGTCCTACTAAAAATACAAAAATCAGCTGGGCGCGATGGTACACACCTGTGGTCCCAGCTACTCAGATGGCTCTGGCAGGAGAATCGCTTGAACCTGGGAGGCAGAGGTTGCAGTGAGCCGAGATCGCACCACTGCACTCCAGCCTGAGGAACACAGCAAGACTCCATCTCAGAAAAAAAGAAAAGAAAAGAAGTCATGAGGAGTTGTCCATGAAGCCATGGATATAGATAGAGAGAAGACAAAACAGTGGGTATAGACGGCAAAACGGTTTGTGCTGTCCACTCAAGCAATTTGCTTGTTTTGCTTGTGTCATTGCTTATGGCAACACCTTAGTTCTTTTTTTTTTTTTTTTTTTTTGAGACAAAATTTTGCCCCTTTTTTCCCAGGCTGGAGTACAATGATGCAATCTCAGCTCTCTGCAATCTCTGCCTCCTGGGTTCAAGCAATTCTCCCGCCTCAGCCTTCCGAGTAGCTGGGATTACAGGAATGCGCCACCACGCCTGGCTAATTTTGTATTTTTAGTAGCGATGGGGTTTCTCCATTTTGGTCAGGCTGGTCTCGAACTCCTGACCACAGGTGATCCGCATGCCTCGGCCTCCCAAAGTGCTGGAATTACAGGTGTGAGCCACCACGCCCGGCCAACACTTTATTTCTTATTTCCACCTGATGCAGTGCCATTGTCTACGCTCAATCTTCTGGATTTGTGGGTCAGATTACACTGAGTTCCTGATGGTCAGGTCAGGTTTTATCATTGCTCTGTGCACCATGGCCAGGTATCTATCTTTAACCAAGAGAAGGAACTGTTTCTTCACAGAGATGAGTTGTGTGCAGAAGATGGCATGGCTTTGGGCCAAAACCCTACGAGTTTATGCCAGAAAATGCTCCTATTGGCACTTTCCGGAGATCATACAGCATCTCGATTTGCCACATTCTTTTCTGAGTATCATGTGATCTGCTGAGTCATAAGACTGAGCTTAAGCTCAGCATGGGCCGGATGCAGAGCCTTCTCAAGGACTTGGACCACACTCCAAGTTGGCATTTTTGTAGGCTACTCACTAAATGGGTTGGAAAATACCTCAAATGTGGTATATTTTTCCTTTTTATTTTATTTGTATTTTTAAACTTTATTAGCCTGGCCAACATGGTGAAACCACGTCTCTACTAAAAATACAAAAATTAATCAGGCGTGGTGGTGCACGCCTTGTAATCCCAGCTACTCAGGAGGCTGAGGCAGGAGAATTGCTTGAACCTGGGAGGTGGAGGTTGCATTAAGCTGAGATTGCGCCACTGCACTCCAGCCTGGCTGACAGAGCAAGACTTTGTCTCAAAAAAAAAAAATTATTAAAGACCAATTGTTTGGTTTGTTTTGAGACAGAGTCTCACTCTGTTGCCCAGGCTGCAGTGCAGCATGATCTCTGCTTACTGCAACCTCCGCCTCCCAGGTTCAAGCGATCCTCCTTCCTCAGCCCCCCTAGTAGCTGGGATTACAGGCACACACCACCATGTCCAGTTAATTTTTGTATTTTTAGTAGAGACAGGGTTTCGCCATGTTGGCCAGTGTGGTCTCAAACTCCTGACCTCAGGTGATCCACCTGCCTCGACCTCCTAAAGTGCTGTGATTACAGGCATGAGCCACCGCACTGACCTAAAAAAAATTTTTTTTAATTATATGGGCATGGTGGCATGCACCTGTGATTCCAGCTACTTGGGAGGCTGAGGCAGGAGGATCACTTGAGCCAGGCTGCAGTGAGCTGTGATCACACCACTGCACTCGAGCTTGGGCGAGAGAGTGAGAGGCCAGGGCAGTGTCTGCTAATCCCTAAAAGATCTGAGTATTTTCCTTTCCCCAGTACACAGTTACTGCATAAATGGAGACAAGTCCCGTTTGAATGAAAGATGCAAAATATAAGCTTGCAGCAGTTATTTTAGGGTAATTCCTCAAGAGTACCAGCCTCCTCTTCAATTAAGGAACTTTTGGTCTCCAAATCAGTTTACATGTGGAATTCGTGCAAATTCTCCATCTTGATGACTCATGTTGGATTTCTACACACACGACCTGGAGTCTTCCTGTTATATAGATATTTCAACAGAGATGAATTAATACACGGGTCTTAGATAAATTAAACAGGTCTCAGGAAACCTTGAAAGGAATGAGAAGAAACAGCATAGAAATAGTAACTGCACCATATAAAAATAGTAACTGCAGGCTACACCTATCACTCCAGGACTGAGCTAGAATTATCAGGATCTAAAATGTTGAGGCAGCAGCCCTGCAGAACCAAAACCCAGACTAGAGCCAGGGCCTACTGGGGTGGTGCTGGTGTGACAGAAGGCTGACAATGACACTGCTTATGGCGTCGGGCGCGGTGGCTCACGCCTGTAATCACAGCACTTTGGGAGGCTGAGGTGGGAGGACCCCTTGATCCCACGAGTTTGAGACCAACCTCGGCAATGTGGCAAGACCCCTATCTCTACAAAACAATTTGAAAACCAAAAATTTAGCTGGGAGTGGTGGCGTGTACCTGTGGTCCCAGCTATTCTGAAGGCTGAGGCGGGAGGATGCCTTGAGTCTGGGAGGTCGAGGCTACAGTGAACCTCGACCACTGCACTCCATCCTGGACAACAGAAATAGAAAAAGAAACAGGTTATGGAGATGCCAAAAAATAAAACTTAAAACCTGAAAGAGGGCCGGGCGTGGTGACTCACACCTGTAATCCCAGCACTTTCAAAGGCTAAGGCAGGTGGATCACCTGAAGTGAGGAGTTCAAGGCCAGCCTGACCAACATGGTGAAATCCCGTCTCTATTAAAAATTAGCTGGGCGTGGTGGCAGACGCCTGTAATCCCAGCTACTCAGAAGGCTGAAGCAGGAGAATTGCTTAAACCCAGGAGGCGGAGCTTGCAGTGAGCTGAGATCGCGCCACTGCACTCCAGCCTGGGCGACAGAGCAAGACTCCGTCAAAAACAAAAAACAAACAAACAAAACCTGGAAGGAACTGCTGCTGTCAGAGGGAGCATTGTTCTGGGACGAGCTTGCTTGAAGGCCTGGAGCAAATAGATGGAGCAAATCCCTGCTTCCTCCTCCAATCGCTGGTCTCCGTCTAGCGCCCTCTTTAGGCCAGGGCTTATAGCAACCGACTGGGAAAGCAAAAACAAGGCTTGCAGAGGCCCCGCCCCAGCGTCACAGAGCTGAGACAAGGGTGGATTTGCAGCTGAGAGACAAAAGCTCAAACTCGCACGTGGACGGAGTGAGTTCCTGTGGCTTCACAGCAGTTGACATTTCCAAATATAAAATCGTGCACTACAGATGCTCTCTGGATTGCCCACATTTCTGTTCCAACTCAGCCACTTTCAATTTTTATTTTATTATTATTATTTTTGAAACAGTCTTGCTCTGTCACCCAGGATGGAGTGCAGTGGCGCAATTTCGGTTCACTGCAACCTCCGCCTCCTGGGTTCAAGCAATTCTCCTGCCTCAGCCTCCTGAGTAGCTGGGACTACAGGTGTCCAATACCACACCCAGCTAATTTTTGTATTTTTAGTAGTGACGGGGTTTTGCTATGTTGGCCAGGCTGGTCTCGAACTCCTGGCCTCAAGTGATCCACCTGCTTGACCTCCCAAAGTGCTGTTTTACAGGCATGAGCCACCACGCCCAGCATCCAACTCAGCCACTTTCTGTGTGACTTTATTAGAGCCACTTTTCTGTGTCTCACTTTTCTCATCTGCAAAATGGAGAAAATAATAGTAGCTACCTTATATGGTTATCATTGGATTCACTGATTTAGTGCACATGAAGCACTTAAAACAATGCTGGACAGATATATATAGAAAGTACTGGAGGCCAGGCATGGAGGCTCACACCTGTAATCCCAGCACTTTGAGAGGCCGAGGTGAGTGGATCACTTGACCCCAGGAGTTTTAGACCAACCAGGGAAATATGGTGAGACCTCATCTCTATCAAAAATCCAAAAAATTAGCCGGGCATGGTGGTGCGAGCCTGTAGTCCCAGCTACTTAGGAGACTGAGTGAGAGAATTGCTTGAGCCCAGCAGGTGAGGTTGCAGTGAGCTGTGATTGAGTCACTGCATTTCTGCCTGGGTGACAGAGTGAGATCTTGTTGAAAGAAAAGAAGAAAAAGTGGCCAGGTGCGGTGGCTCACACCTGTAATTCCAACACTTTGGGAGGCCGAGGCAGGCAGATCACCTGAGGTGAGAAGTCTGAGACCAGCCTGGCCAACATGGTGAAACCCCGTCTCTACCAAAAGTACAAAAATTAGCCGGGCATGGTGGCGGGCGCCTGTAATCCCAGCTACTCCAGAGGCTGAGAATAGAATTGCTTGAACCCAGGAGGCGGAGCTTGCAGTGACCTGAGATCGTGCCACTGCACTCCAGCCTGGGTGACAGAGCGAGACTTTGTCTCAAAGAAAAAAAAAAAAGGAGAAAAAGAAGAAAAGGAAGGAAGGAAGGAAGAAGGAAGGGAGGGAGGGAAGGAGGGAAG
>NW_022314026.1:0-3424 GCF_002776525.5 Piliocolobus tephrosceles
TCTCCCTCCCCGCCAGCACGTCAGCTGTCCGTAGGGCTCCTCTTTCTTTATTATCTGTGGTTCCACTTCTACACATCCTTGTGCCAGGAAAGAAACGAGGAAGGCAATTTTCCTCTTACAATCGAAGTTTCACCAATTACTAGGAACTTTCCTACAAGTTACTACATGGCCCATTACACCTTTTTGATTAATAGCTATATATACTAATGCTTCTCCCCATCTCTTGATTTGTGTCATCAATTTAATTGTGCCCTTTCTGAAATTAATATGCTGAAACCCTAAAACCAATGGATCTATATTGGAATTTTAATTATATAATTAAGCTTAAATGTGGTCATAAGTGTGACCCTAATGCAATAGATCTGTTGTCTTTATAAGAAAAGGAAGAGATACCAGAGACCTCTCACTTTTCACGTGGACACAGAGAAGAAGCCACGTGGAGACATAGTGCCCTAGGAGGTGGGCCTCTGCAAGTCAGGAAGAAGCTGCACCAAGAACCAACCCTGCCAGCACCTTGATCTTCGATATTCAGACTGCAGAATTTTAAGAGAATCAATATTTGCTGTTTAAGCCACTCACTCCTGTTGTCTTCTTGTGAAGACGCAGACAGACTAATACCACACAATTCTATTAGCTCTGTCTCCTGGAGGGAGAAGCAGCCCCCTGAGGCTGGGCATATCTCTCAGATTTTCACATGAATTAGGCAAAAATGGTAGCTCTCATATAAAAACTGTCATGTCCCTGTTAGGACAAGGTATTTTAAACAAGCTCTAGGGCTTTGTCACAAAAGTTGTCTTTTATCCTTTATTAGAATATAACTAATGGACAATGAGTACCAGCTGGATGGAAACTGACCACTGACGATCTTCTGCTGTCTCGTTATTATATCACAGAAAACCACAGCAACATCACTCTATGTCTTCAACTTTCTAAATTTGCACTGAATCTATTGCTAAATGAGGAGCTACATGGGATCTGTGTTTTGTTACCTTCTTCCCAGTCTTCCCCAATTACCAAGGGCAGAAGATACTTTCAGTGAAATTTGGCTGTCAATGCCCCCAACACCACATCACTTTTTAAGGTCCAGGAACTTTATTTGGGGGATAGTGAAATACACTTTTAAATGGAAAGCCCTAAAGCACATACAACAGCTGAAGGAATGGCCACTGTACACCTGAAGGCTGATGAGGCAGATGCCATTCATTTAATTCATTGTTCACTTTCAGAATATCTTTGTAGTGGTATTAGAATTGTTAACTTGTACCCCTGTTGGAAGTATGTTTTTGGAATAGAGTCCAGTGTTTAAGTGCAGTTTCTTCATACTTCAGGTTGACAGAACACCCTCACTTCCAAAGTTATCTAGGTGAGAAATTTTATGTGCCACCTTTTTCAGTGAGGATACTTCCAATCTGCTGTGTACATGTTATTGACATTCTGTAAAAGACAAAACTGTAAATCACATAAATATATGAGGACTTTCTAGATATTTAGAAGGAGGGTATGCATTAGGAGAAACAGGCACTGTTTACAAACTGAAATTTGTTATAATCTGCAGTAGTGAACGCATGACACAATTCATTAAGTCTCACAATTTTATGATGCAAAGTGTGAATCTAAATGTATACAACTTACAAAATTATTTAGCACATTATGAACCCCAGGATAAAAATGCAGGTTGTATAAAAGTAAAATATTGAATAAGTACACAGTGTGGGGAAGGAATTGCATGAGATGCAGGCAACAAAGAATGAAGTAATTTTCCCATTTGCATGTAAGGGGTTTCCATTCACAAGAGAGTTTTCATTTTTCTTTATTTATGTATTTAATTTAATTAATTAATTATTTATTTTTGAGACGTAGTCTCGCTCTGTTGCCAGGCTGGAGTGCAGTGGCACAGTCTTGGCTCACTGCAACCTCCGACCCCCTGATTCAAGTGATTCTCCTACCTCAGCCTCCAGAGTAGCTGGGTTTACAGGCACATGCCACCATGCCCAGTTATTTTTTGTATTATTAGTACAGAAGTGGTTTCACCATGTTGGCCAGGTTGGTCTCGATCTCCTGACCTCATGGTTTGCCTGACTCAGCTTTCCCAAGTGCTAGGATTACAGGAGTGAGCCACCGCGCCTGGCCAAGACCTTTCTTTAATCAGGTTCATGTGTAACCAAGTTTCCCTCCTGACAAGGAAGTAATACAGAGGATTCGAACCTTTCCTTAACTGAGAAAGATTTCCCTCAAACTCCAGCTCAGTCCAGGCACACACTGTCTGTGAATGGGCATTTACCATCAGACAATGCACACACCTACCTCTATGTGGGACTTTCCCTCAGAAAATCAAATGCATGCTCATGTGGACTCTTCCCTCAGACGAGCACACCTGTTTTTATGTGAACTCTTCCCTCAGATAAGCGCACGTGTCCCTGCACTTATTTTTTCCCAAACAAGCACATGTATCTGAAACTGAACAGCTTTGTGCCAAAATGAATTCAGGATAGAGATAATTATGGGCTCTAGTTCTCACAATTAGTACATCTGTCTTTTGAAAATTCTAACTGAATACTGTGCTTTATTGTAGAGGACAGTGGTTTACAGCTGTAATTGCACAGCCTACAGGCAGATGTCCATTTCCTCTGGGCAAGGTTTATTTTTATTTGTTTACTGCACTTATTTGTTGATAAACATTGATACTACAAAGATACACTAACAGGGTCCACATAAGAGTAATGGGCAGATCAACAATAAACATCCAGTCCCAGGAATCCTTTGACCCTGCCCTCCCTGGAATCCAGAGATATAGATAGATGAGCCCTGCTGAGCAGAACACAAATATCCCCAGGGAGAAAGGCATGGACATGAGGCCACTCCCCTGCTAATAAAAGGAAGCTCTTCCCCTGTTCTCCTGGAGGTCCTGGTGAGGAGTCATCCCACACCTGTGCCCTTCCTCAGTATCCACACCATGGGGTCTGTACTGATCTGGGCTTCTCTTGTCATCACTCTCAATATTCAGGTTCCCCGTGGATCAGGCTCAGCTGTGGCTGCTCCATGTGGGGCTGTTCTCAGTCTGTTGCCTCTGTGTGTGCAGAAGTCCTCCTTGGAGTTAACTAGTGGAGTCAGACAGAGACATACTACAGACCAAGAATTCTCAGACTGTTCTGCAAAGCCTCTGGATTCCCTGAAAACAGAACAAGTTTGGTCCAGCAGGATTCACGACAAGGGTTGGTGTGGGTGATAACAAAAGTAATTCATGTGGAAGTTCTCAATGGGACTCTCCTTGAGTTCAAAGAAGATTAACAGTCCTCAGAGACACTGTTCAGAAGATTCTCTTTTGAGATAATTAACCTGAGAGCCCAGGACAAGTCCGTGTATTACTGTGAGGGGCACAGTGAGGGGACATCTGTCTGAGCTCAGACACAAAACTCCCTGCAGG
>NW_022314027.1:0-4987 GCF_002776525.5 Piliocolobus tephrosceles
GCCAGGCCACCCTTGGGCAGAGAATGTGGGAGCATGGAGAGGGTGTGTGGGGCAGGAAGGATCCCTGAGTGCTTTGAGCAAAGAGTGTGTGATCCCGTCTGCTCTTGGCGCCGTCCACTGGGGCTGGTCAGCGAGGCCAAGTCCATCATGGTAGTGGGGACACGTGACAAAACTAGAAGCCCTGGGGGAGCTGGGCAAAGGGAGCAGGCACCCATGATGCTGCCGCTGCAGTTTTCTATAAGTTCTATATTTCAAAATAAAATATTTTAAAATGACCATGTCCCTAAAGGAGGGATAGTAGTAAGCCACACAATAGAGATTAGCCTGTACTCAGACCCACTTCAGCTCCAGCTGTGAAGCTTCTGCTCTCCAATTCCAGAGCCTGGTGGTGTTAGGGAGGCCCCAGTGGATGTTACAGCGATGTGGATGTTATGCTACAGACATCACAGTAATGACACTTTGGAGTCTCGGGTGATTTCCCCGTGCTGTGCAGGCAGCAGGATTTTCGATTTCCCACTTGAGCCCTTCCCCTACTGGGCATCTTGAGACTGAGCACCCTTTACCTCAGGCTGGAAGCCACAGAGAAGGCCATCTACTTGTGTTTCTCCCTCCCATGGAGCTTCCCTGCCTCTGGTCATCACCTGGGTCCCTCTCAAAGACCACAGAGGCTGCTCTCAGGTCTAATTTTCCGTCTTGGTTGTGCTGCCTACGGTGAGTTTCACACTTGCATGTTTCAGGCAGATAGAGGCTTGCAAAGAGTGTGGGGATACCCTCGGTGGCTCTTCCCCCTCTGGGATTCTTCTTCCTTCTTCTTTCTTCTTCTTCCTCCTCTTCTCCCTCCCCTCCCCTCCCCTCCCTTCCTCTCTTTCTCTTCCTTCCTTCCCTCTCCTCTCCCTCCCTCCCCCTCCCCTCTCCCTCCATTCCCCTCCTGTTTCCCTCCCTTCCTCTCCCCCTCCCCTTCCCTTCTGTCACCCAAGCTGGAGTGCAGTAGCAAAATGACAGCTCACTGCAGCCTCGAACTCCTGGCCTCAAGTGATCCACCCACCTCAGCCTCCTGAGTAGCTAGGACTACAGGTGTGCGCCACTACTCCCGGTTACATTTTTTTTTTTTTTTTTTTTTTGAGATGGAGTCTCACTCTGTCGCCCAGGCTGGAGTGCAGTGACCGGATCCCACCTCACTGCAGGCTCCGCCTCCCGGGTTTACGCCATTCTCCTGCCTCAGCCTCCTGAGTAGCTGGGACTACAGGCGCCTGCCACCATGCCCGGCTAATTTTTTGTATGTTTTTTAGTAGAGAAGGGGTTTCACCGTGTTAGCCAGGATGGTCTCGATCTCCTGACCTTGTGATTCGCCCGTCTTGGCCTCCCAACCCAGTTACATTTTTATGTTCTGTAGAGATGGAACCTTGCTATGCTGCCCAGGGTGAACTCAATCCCTCTGGGATTCTACTGAGGAGTTACAGTGTCTCTGGGGCACAAGAGATTGACTTGATCATGACTGCCATTTCCTAGATGGCGACCCAGGTGCTTGAGAAGCTCATGCCTTTCCGGGCCCATCTCAGAGGCAGCAGGGATGATCATCAAGATTCTTCCTTGTGACTGATGGGGAGCAGCCATTCAGGGGCCCTGCTGGGGTCCCTGGCAGGGCACAGCCTGCCACACCATTCCAAAGGTTCAGACTGTGACCTGCACACTGCAGGTGTCCCTTATCCATCCCTGCAGGGAAGAGCATGGCCATCTCCGTTAGGCAGTGCCTTGGGTGTCCAGATGGCTCCTGGGGGTGACACTGCAGGTCTGAGAGGACTTGGATTGGAGAAAGGAACTGGAGGGATGGAGGAAGATCGGGTTCACAGGCTCAGCATCCCCAGTGAGATGTGGTGACATGAGCCCAAGTGGGAATAGGTGTCTCTGCCTCTGTGGGGTCCCAAGTTGGTGCCTGGGGAGGGCAGGGCTGAGGGGTTGCTGGGAGGTGAGTGTTGAGAGGCCTAGGAGGCCAGGTCCATGAAAGGGGCTGGAGACCTGGGGGGGCTGAGTCTGAGGGGAGGGGAGTAGGTATAACTGGGGGAGCTGGTGGGAGGACTCCAGCCCAGCTGCTCAGGGGAGCTCTGAGTCACTTTTGGGGGTGTGAAGAGAGTGGAGGAAGTGGACGGCCCTGGTGCCCCAGGTGAGGGGGTGGGCTGCAGGGGGCCAGCCTTCTGAAGGACAGACTCAACTTGGAGGTGAGCTCGGGAGCATGTAGGTGAGGACCCAAGAGACCAGGGGGATGCTGGGGCAGGTGGGGCAGAGAGACCGAAGACTGAGGCCGAGCAGGACCTGGGGGAGAGGAGAAAGGGTGTAGGGAGGAAAAAGAGGGCAGCGTCACCAACTCATCAACTAAAGGATGATTGGGGCGGGCCAGGAGCCAAGCAGGGGGTGGGTTGATGGGGGAGATACAGCCCCCACGGGGCAGCGGGGCTCTGGGCACTGGTTTATGTGTGAACAGGTGGGCAAGTCCTCTAGAGTCGTGGGAAGTAAACATGAAACTCATAACTGCACACATGTCATCCCTCGTTCTTGTCATGGCGTTAATCTCCAAGTGGCTTTGTTCTTCCCCAGGCACAGAATGAAGCAACCCAGGTCATCGCTGTCCTGGAGCCGCCCCCGCCTACTTTGTCTTTTCTTCTTGGCCCCTATCCATACCTGACACACACTGGTTAATTTACGTGTAGGTCCGTATGTTTATTGTAGCACTATTCACAACAGCAAAGACTTGGAACCAACTCGAATGTCCATCAATAATAGACTGGATTAAGAAAATGTGGCACATATACACCATGGAATACTATGCAGCCATAAAAAAGGATGAATTCATGTCCTTTGAACGGACATGGATGAAGCTAGAAACCATCATTCTCAGCAAATTATCACAAGGACAGAAAACCAAATACCGCATGATCTTACTCATAAGTGGGAATTGAACAATGAGAACCCTTGGAGGCAGGGTGGGGAACGTCACACACCCAGGGCCTCTCTGGGGAGGGGGTGGGGGGCTGGGGGAGGGATAGCATTAGGAAAAATACCTAATGTAAATGACGAGTTGATGGGTGCAGCAAGCCAACATGGCACATGTATACCTATGTAACACACCTGCACGTTAAAAAAATTTACGTGTAGGTTAAGCCAGCGGTGTGAACTCTGGCCCTGTCCTGCACCCAGGGACTGCTAGATCCTGGGCTGGATCCCCTCCCGCAGGCGCCTGGCCCCGCCCCTCCCCTCAGGCGCCTGGCCCTGCCCTGGCCCGGTCCCGCCCACATCCGGAGGCTCAGGCCAGGACGCGGGCTGTTCCCGGGTTAGTCAGCAGGGGGCGCGCGGGTTGCTCTGGCCCGGCGGCTCCCGCTGAAATCAGCACAGCAGCAGGGAGGGTGACACTGCCCCCCGATGCAGGTCAAACTACTAACAAATGATGTGGCCGGAGAATACTATACGTGACAGCACAATGACGAAACACGTCAGTATAAAATGAGATCATGAAGCATGCTGTGCCCAGCTCTGCAGTTACTTCACAGTATTTTACAGAGCGTCCTTTCCAAACCCTCAGGGAACACCAGCTACCTATAATAACACGTGACACGCCCCTTCGTCAACACTCAGCACAGCTCTGCAGTAATGGCCCAGCCTGATCTTCATGTTGGTGGTGAGGACACAGGCCCTGGAGGGTTCAAGTGGCAAGGTCACAGAGGTCGTCAAAAGGGACCACAGCGCCCCCTGCCTGGACTGCCCCAGGCTCTGCATCTATAATCCCTGGTTTGCTCCCCACTCGCCTGCCTGACCACAGCTCCGAGGCCTCTGAAAAGCCTGGCAAGGTGGGCAGAAGGTCCCTGTGGTGTCGCCCCCAGGGCAGGGATGGGCCATGGAGCTTAGCCGGGATGGCAGAGCTGGGACCCGCTGGAGGAAGCGGAGCCCTGGAGAGGGTGCATCTCTGCCCTCACCCCCGTGGTGTGGAGTTGGAGAGCCTTGACTGCGGGGCTGGGGAAGGCGGGCAGGCCCAGGGCAGTAGGGGAGCCGCCTGCTCAGCAGGAGGGCCAGAGGGAGGAGTGATCTGTGTGCAGGGAGGGTGGGCAGCAGGCAGGGGCAGGCACAGGAAGTAGGGCGCTGATCTAAGGTGGTCCAACTCAGGAGCTGGGGAGGGAAACGGGAGGAAGGGAGCATGAAGGGGAGATGGGGGAAACTGGGCAGGTGCAGAGAGGCAGGGTAGGGAACTGAGGAGAAGACAGAGCAGGAGAAGTGAGGGAAGGGGAAGAAAGCACAGCAGCAGAGGGAGACTGGAAAGGAAACCCGGATGGCTCTCAGGTCAGGGAAGAGGGAGGGAAGGGAGCTGAGGCACATGGAGCCAACTGAGGTGAGGTGAGGAGGGTGGGATGGCTGGGAGGGATGGCCTTGGCAGGAGAGGTTGGAGAAGTCAACAGAGGCTGAAGGAAAGGGGGAAGGGAGCATGTTGGACTGGAGAGAGAAGGAAAGGACATGAATGAAGGGGAGAGAGGCAGGAGAGGTCAGGTGCATCCAAGGAAGGTGAGGAGAGGGGAAGGGAGGTAAACTGAGGTAGGGACATGGACAGAGGGGATGGGAAGTGAGTTTACCGGGGGAGTCAGAGTGAGGAGAGAGGAAGGGAAGGACTGGAATGGAGGGTGAAGATGGAAAATGAGTGGAGGTGAAGTGGGGAAGGGGGAACCAGTAGGGGCTTTGCATGGGAGGGGAGGTGAGTGAGGGAGAGGAGAGAGGTACAAAGAACTGGGGAGAAGGAGTAAGATAAGAGGCCACAGGGGCTCAGGAGGAAGGGGAGGTCCCAGAATGGAGGGAAGAATCTTAGAAGAGCTGCAGTGAGTCGGTGGCGGGGTGGGGCGGGGGGTGCGGGGCAGGGAGCAGGAGGGAGCATGTGCCTGAGACTGTGCTGCTTCTTGAAGAGGTGACAGAGACAACACCCTTAACAGAGCATTTCTCCTCCCCATCAGCC
>NW_022314029.1:0-2600 GCF_002776525.5 Piliocolobus tephrosceles
AGACAATCAGTGCAGGTTGGAGGGGAGAAGGCAGCGTGGAGGACTGGATACCATGGGCACTTGAGCCACTTACACATGTAACTTACTTCTGCCTTCAGGACTGGCTTGAGACTGGGCACATATATACCATTTCCATTTGATGATGAAATATTGCTATGGGCAACCCACTTTATGGCCAGATGGGTCAGAAAGCACCCAGTTTCTGATAGGTATTTCAGTTCACTTGGTGAGTCGATGATCTACAGACAAGTGTTCAGTTTCTACCAAACCCTGTAACAGGTCAAGAGGTGTCTCTCAGTAGGAGAGTAGTTTTCTGCTCTCCTACTGAGAGCAAGATAGCAGGTCCTTGCTTCAAAATCCTAGACCTATGCTGTGATTCACCTGTGGGATCCTGGCATTAGGCTCAAAACAACACCACTGTGTACCACTGACACCTCAATCACCCTTAGATCTTCTGAGTCATATGTCCCAAGTGTCAGAAAAGCTGGTCTCGATCTGCTGCAGAGTTTTCTCTGGTTGTGGACACTACTCAATACAGGCAGCCTTTTAAGTCACTCAATAAATGGGGGAAAGTAACAACTCCACATAAGGACTGTTTTTTCTCCAATACCCCAGATACCCACTAAACACTCTCCCCCATTTTTCTGTTTGTATCAGGGGCCAAACCTAGCAAATTGTTCCTTACCTTGGAAAGAATATGTCAACAGGTCCTACACCATTGGAACCTTAGAAATTTTGCTGAGGAAGAAGGTCCCTGAATTTTAGTCAGATTTCTCTCCTATAATCTGATATAAATATGCCTCACCAATAAGACCAGCACGTTTGCTACTTCTTGCTCATTGGATGAAATCAGTACAATGTCATCAAGGTAATGGACAAGTGTGGTATTTTGCAGCAGCTAAAAGTGATCAAGGTCTCTCTGAATAACATTAACACACAAACATAGAGAGTTGGTATACCTGGAGGTAGGAGAGTATAGGTATACAACTGCTATTGTCTGGTGAAGGCAAATTTCTTCTGGGTCTTATGGACAGGAATGGAGAAAAAGGCCTTTGTCAAGTCAATGGCTGCATACCAGATATCAGGAGATATATTTATTTGTTCGAGCAATAAAACCACATTTGGTACAGCAGCTGAAATTCAAGTTACCCCGTGGTCAAGCTTAGGAAAATCTCTCACCATTCTCCAAGATCCACTTGTCTTCTCACAGATTAAATTGGAGAGTTGCATTCAGATGTGTTCCTATTGATGAACTCTGTGTCTTTCAAGTCCTTATCTGTGGTACTAATCTTTGCAATCTCTCCAGGATTGTGATATTGTTTTTGATTTACCATATATCCAGGTAGAGGCAGCTCAAATGGCTTCCAACTGACTTTTCCTATTACAGTAGCCCTCACTCTACAGGCCAGGAAGCAAATGTTGGGTTCTGTGAGCAGCTATGTGTGTCTATGGTAATCATGCATTCTGGTACTGGCAAAGGACCTTAGAATGAGTCTAAGTACACACTGGATTCCCTGTGAGTCTGACCAAAGCTAAAAGATTATTCATTTCCTGACCTTCCTAAAGTTCTCCTTTCATTGGAAAACCACAATGATGATTTGGGTCTCCAGGAATCAATATCAGCGCAGATCCAGTGTCCCATAGCCCAAAAAATCTGATCATTTCCCTTTCTTCAAAACACTGTTACCCTGACAAAAGGCCAGAGGATTGCCTAAGGAATGATGGGAGAAAGATTCACTGCATAAATTGTTGTTAATGGAGTGGGGTCTTTTCACAAGGGGACCCATCCTCCCCTTCATTCAAGTGTTTCTGTGTCTTTAAATGGCTCTAGTCTGTAAACAGGTCGAAAAACTGTCATTCTCTGTTTTATAATTTAAAGTAGTTCTATATTCATTTGACACCAAAGTTTTCTGTTTCTGTAACTTAAGCAGGAATGCAGTAGGTTTTCTAACAATTACACTTCCTGGAAGACCTTGGTTTGTAAGCCAGTGCCAGAACTCAACAGGAATCAGACTCTTCCAATTGCTGCTTTGCCTCTGCTGTCCATTATGGTACCTTCATCCACCTTGCTTTTGATGGTCGTGTGATGCCACTTGGTTCTTGCCACCTTGGGATTCAATGATCCCTAGTGTATTTAAATTTTGTTGTGCAGTGACTGCGGTTTCCATCGTTAGATCTGACATAAAGTGAAGAGTAATTACAGACCTGTTTAAAGATTCAGATGCTCCTCTCACAAGTCTATTTCAGAAGGCATTGATCAAGAGTATATCGTCTGGACTCTCAACTGGGATGAGTAGGTCTAAAGTGAATGAATCCACTCTGCCATTCCAATCTCCAAAAACCTTTATATTCCTTTCTTTACATTAAACCAATGGAGAACAGACATTTAGAAGGCTGAACCACAGTGGGCCATCTTTGAATCGATCTTTTAGTTAATCTAGCAGATAAATGATTAGAAGTTTTTAGCTCCCTGAGCTGCAACTTTAAATGCAGAGTCCCTACACTATCAGCCTGATACAACTCTCTCTTCCTTCCACTATTATCCCATACCCTTAATATCCACTTGCATGCCTGTTCTCCAGCCTGCTGCTCATAGATAT
>NW_022314030.1:0-7273 GCF_002776525.5 Piliocolobus tephrosceles
AGTCTCATGCCTTTGTTGCTTCCATGTGATGTTGGACCTGCAGGTGCACAGAAGATGAGTTGAGCTTTGGGAACCTATGCTGAGATTTCAGAGGATGTATGGAAACAGCTGTGTATCCAGGCAGAAATTTGCTGCAGGGGTGGAGCCCTCATGGAGAACCTCTGTTAAGGCAGTGTTGAGGGGAAATGTGGGATTGGAATCCCCACACAGAGTCCACCACTGCCTAGTGGAACTATGAGAAGGCGGCCACTGTCCTTCGGGCTACAGTAGGGTAGATCCACTGACAGCTTGCACCATAAACCTGGAAAAGCAGCACACACCGGTCAGGGAAAGCAGCTGCGGGGGCTGTAACCTGCAGAGCCACAGAAGCAGAGCTGCTCAAGGCCTTAGAAGCCCACTCCTTGCATCATTGTGGCTTAGATGTGAGACAGGGGGTCAAAGGAGATTGTTTTGGAGCTTTAAGATTTAATATCTGCCCTGTTAAGTTTTGAACGTGCATGATGTATTAGGCTGTTTTCATGCTGCTGATAAAACATTATCTGGGACTGGGAAGAAAAAGAGGTTTAATTGGACTTCCAGTTCCACATGGCTGGGCAGGCCTCAGAATCCTGGTAGGAGGTGAAAGGCTCTCCTTACATGGTAGTGGCAAGAGAAAAATGAGGAAGATGCAAAAGCAGAAACCCATGATAAAACCATCAGGTCTCATGAGACTTATTCACTACCACAAGAACAGTATGGGGGAAAGCGCCCCCATGTTCAAATTATCTCCTACCGGGTCCCTCCCACAACACATGGAAGTCATAGGAGTACAATTCAAGATGAGATGTGGGTGGGGACACAGACCCAAACCATATCATTCTGCCTCCGGCCCCTCCCAATCTCATGTCCTCACATTTCAAAACCAATTATGCCTTCCCAGCAGTCCCCCAAAGTCTAAAGTCTTAACTCATTTCAACATTGACCCTAAGTCCTCAGTCCAAAGTCTCATCTGAGACAAGGCAAGTCCCTTCTGCCTATGAGCCTGTAAAATCAAAAGCAAGCTAGTTACTTCCTAGATACAACAGGGATACAGGTATTGGGTAAATATAGCCATTCCAAATGGGAGAAATTGGCCAAAACAAAGGGGTTACAGGACCCATGCAAGTCCTAAATCCAGCAAGGCAGTCAAATTCTAAAGCTCCAAAATGATCTTTCACTCTATGTCTCACATCCAGGTCATGCTGATGCAAGAGGTATGTTCTCATAGTCTTGGGAAGCTCTGCCCCTGTGGCTTTGCAGGGGTATAGCCGCTCTCCTGGCTGCTTTCACAGGCTGCCATTGAGTGTCTGAGGTTCCCAGGTGCACGGTGCAAGCTGTCGGTGGATGTACCATTCTGGGTCTAGAGGACAGTGGCCCTCTTCTCACAGCTTCATTAGGTAGTGACCCAGAAGGGACTCTGTCTGGGGGGTCCCACCTGACATTTCCATTCTGCACTGCCCTAGCAGAGGTTCTCCATGAGGGCCCCCTGCCTCTGGAGGAAACATTTACCTGGGCATCCAGGTATTTCTATACATCTTCTGCAATCTAGGCGTAGGTTCCCAAACATCAATTCTTGACTTCTATGTACCTGCAGGCTCAACACCTGCCAAGCTTTGGGGCTTGCACCCTCTTAAACCGTGTGCCAAGCTGTACCTTGGCCCCTTTTAGCTATGGCTGGAGCAGCTGGGACACAGGGCACCAAATCTCTAGACTGCACACAGCATAGGGACACTGGGCCCAGTCCACAAAACCATTTTTTCCCTCCTAGGCTTCCAAGTCTGTGATGGAAGGGGCTGCCATGAAGACCTATGATGTGCCCTGGAGACATTTTCTCCATTGTCTTGGGGATTAACATTCAGCTCCTTGTTACTTATGCAAATTTCTGCAGCCAGCTTGAATTTCTCTTCAAAAAAATAGGTTTTTCCTTTCTACTGCATTGTCAGGCTACAAATTTTCTGAACTTGTATGCTTTGATTTATTTAAAACGGAATGCTTTTAACAGCACCCAAGACACCTTTTGAATGCTTTGCTGCTTAGAAACTTTTTCCACCAGATGCCCTAAATCATCTCTTTCAAATTTAAAGGTTCACAAGTCTCTAGGGCAGGGGCAAAATGCCACCAGTCTCTTTGCTAAAACATACCAAGAATTCCCTTTGCTCCAGTTCCTAGCAAGTTCCTCATCTCCATCTGAGACCACATCAGCCTGGACCTTATTTTTGACATCACTATCAGTATTTTTGTCAAAGCCATTCAACAAGCCTCTAGGAGGTTCCAAATTTTCTCACATTTTTCTGCCAGCTTTTGAGCCCTTCAAACTTTTCCAACTCTGCCTGATACCTAATTCCAAAGTCGCTTCCACATTTTCAGGTATCATTTCAGCAATGCCTCACTCTACTGGTACCAATTTACTGTTTTGGTCTGTTTTCACACTGCTGATAAAGACATACCTGAGACTGGGAAGAAAAAGAGGTTTAATTGGACTTACAGTTCTGCACGGCTGGGGTGGCCTCAGAATCATGGCGGGAGGTGAAAAGTACTTCTTATATGGCAGCGGCAAGTGAAAAGTGAGGAAGATTCAAAAGCGGAAACCCGTGATAAAATCGTCAGCTCTTGTGAGACTTATTAACTATCACTTGAACAGTAGGGGGGAAAGCGTGCCCATGACTCAAATTATCTCCCACTGCATCTCTCCCACAGTGTCTCTCCCACATGGGAATTATGGGAATACAATTGAAGATGAGATTTGGGTGGGGACACAGAACCAAACCATATTACATGGGGTCTATAGCCCCTTTGTTTTGGTCAATTTTTCCCTTTTGTAATAGACACATTTACCCAATGCCTGTACCCTCATTGTATCTTGGAAGTAACTAATATGTTTTTGATTTTACAGCCTCATATGTGGAAGGGACTTGGCTTGTCTCAGATGAGATTTGGGATTTGGACATTAAAGTTAATGCTGAAATTAGTTAACTTTGGGGGACTGTTGGGAAGGCATGATTGTGATTTGAAATGTGAGAAGGATATGAGATTTCAGAGGGTCCACGAGTGGCATGATATGGTTTGACTCTGCATCCTCACCCAAATCTCATGTCAAATTGTAAATCCCAATGTTGGGGGAAGGACCTGGTAGGAGGTGATTGAATCATGTGGGCTAACTTCCTCCTTGCTGTTCTTGTGATTTTGAGTGAGTTCTTATGAGATCTTGTTGTGTAAAAATGTGTAGCACTTCACCCTTCACTCTTTCTCCCTCCCCGGTTCTGCCATGTGAAGACATGCTTGCTTTCCCTTAGCCTTCCGACTTGATTGTAAGTTTTGTGAGGCCTCCCCAGCCATGCCTCCTGTAGAGCCCACAGAACTGTGAGTCCACGAAACCTCATTTCTCCATAAATTAACCAGTCTCAGGTATGTTACAGCACTGTGAGAACAGACTAATACAAGGGTGGTCACTATATTCATTATCTTGGTTGTGGTGGTAGCTTTAGATGTATATTTGAAATGTAATTTTAATTATGCTTCAATCATGTTGTCAAAAAACAAAGTATATTTTCTTATATTAAGAGTGAGAATGAAATAAAATTAAATTAAAAAAAGAGTGAGAAACAATATCTTGAAAGGGAAATACAAAGAATCTCAACCAGATTGAAATGAATAAATTAATGGAAACTTTTCTTGGAGCCAGAAGGTGCTGATGCAGCATAAGGACCAATTCTGATAAGTAGAAAGATTCAGTTAAGATGTTATTATCATTATTAGTAGTAGCAGAAGTGGAAGAGTCATATGGGAACCTGGATATGGAAGAGAAAATAGAAAGAAAATAGCTACTTATCTTTTCTTAGGTACTTACTTTAGACATCATTTCATACTCTTTGAGGAAGATGGATGAATGGGGTGGGTAGATAGAAATATTAACTCTTATCCATGCAACAAATATATGTTAATATTCAGTCTTTGCACTAGCTGCTAGGAAAACAAGATGTACAGACACAATTTTTGCTGTCATGGAGCTCCTTTGTAGAGCTAATACAGTGTACTAAAGAACACAAAGGAAGGATACCTATCCACTTCATGATAGACTTGAGTTGGAGGGTGGGAGAATTCTAAAGGAGATGTCTTCTTGAAAATTTGGAAAAGAATGGTTTGATTAAGAAGATGAGAAGGTGTGTTCCTATAAAGCATCGCTATAGAGAGAACACTGTGTGCTAAGACAAGTATTGCACAGGGCAGTAAGTCTGGGGAATTTCAAGCATATCAGGGTGACTTCTAAATGAGCAGTATGAGATAATCAGGGAACAATCAGTAGGGTCAAACATGGTCACAAGTGATCAGAAAGAATTCTATATCTATCTAATTTTAAGCCATTTAGATTTTATAATGAGACAGTGTACAAAATTTAAGACTAGCCTCAACTTGTATAATCACTTCAGTAACTTCTACATAATATTTTTCCATATCTTCATAGTCTTGAAATGTATGTAATAAACTGTCCAAATAAAATCTATTTTTAAAAGAGTTACAACAGAGAAAAACTAGTTTAAAGACAGAAGGTGCAAACAACCTCCTTCTGTATGAGTTTTAGAATCTTGATTCAACATTCAAAAACAGCTTAAAGCGTGTACCATTCTGGGCCTATTTTATTGAAATTTTCTTCCTATTAGAATAACAGTGACTAAAATTTATCAGCATCTTAAAATCATGAAATCATAAAACACCAGATTCAGATTTTTTAAAAAATCTGAAATCATCTAATCCCATTACAGTTATAGAAAACAAAAGTTAAGATCAGAGAGAGAAGTGAACTCTCCCACTGTCAGTAGTGGAGAAAGCAAGGTGTACAATCAACAACTGCTACATTCTAGTCCTGATTTCTTTAATGTTCACCAGTCTGCCTGATATTTTACTTTTCAACATCCATTACTGTGAATGAATGGAAAAATTTTATTGATGGTCATCTAAATTATCTTTTGAGATTTTCAACAAATGAAATAATTTGAAGCTGTTTTAAAAGCTCAAAACAAGACAATTTGAGAAAAATATATGGTAGCTTTCCAAAGTTCCTTGTGACAAGGTTAAAACAAAATCTATACTTGAAAATCTTTTCAAATTTACAACAAATTGAAGAATACATAAGATGCAAACAGGCTTCTGATTCAGGGAGGTAGAATCATCCTCTTTTACTCTCAAAATTCAATTAAAGTGATAATAAACAAATGCAATAACAATAATAATGATAATAGTGCTTACCGGAAGCTTCGGGTACAGACATCAGACCACATCAGTAACCTGATAATAATGACAGGCTTCTAAAAACAGAACTCATTTGAGATCTTATTGATGGACAACCCAGAAAACAGAAAACTACGGTTAAAAACATCCGCTGAAAAGTGAAGCATATGTAGTGGAAAAGTCACCATCTCCTCTCGAACTGAACCTCAGAATGGCTGAGGTGAAAGCTGGCAAATATGAGCTGTCTTTTAGATATTAATTAGAAGAATATGTAGAGAAAAGTGTGACAGTTAATTCCTCCACACTTCCCCCACCTCATTATACTCTAAAAATACAGAGTGACAGTAAGAGTGGCATTCAGGTGTAAGAACAATCCTAAAAAACTACTCTCCAAAGAAGTTGGCTTATTCACTCATTCATATCAGGGGCCATTGAATGAGTTTGAGAAACTCAGAGCATGCTCTTTATTTAAGCATCGAGGCTTAGCTTTGCGTGTCTAGTTGCTTAGCACCCACTCAAACAAGAATAAATCTTGTAGTGACATATCCTACCGATTTACATGCAAGTCAGAATCTACTCTCCAGTTCTGGAAAAATAGACAACTATTGTGTAAAGAGGTTTATATAACAAGAGGGTAAACTCATAGCAGCTCTGTTAACTGCCAACCTAGTACATCATTTAAAAGAGATAAGAATAAAAGCCAACTGTACAAGAAAAAAACACTAACAAATAAAAGACTATGTTAATCAGGATAGGGAAGATTTTGCTGAATAAACAACTCTGATATTTCAAATGACAATAATGCCATCTTAAATCTGGCTTGTTATTATGATAGAAGATAAAATGGCGCATGCAATAACAACCGAAGCAAATAGCTTTACCTAGAAGCAACACACATCGCCTGCCATCAGGTTACACAGACTTGTACTAACTTCGTGGTCCTACTCACAGACAGGAGGGGAAATACATCAAGTTTCAAACCTATTGGTATGTATTCATTAAATGGCCTAATCAAATAAAAAATTCCTAGGAAGTGCCTAGATGGTAGAGGACTTGAATTATTTGATGAGAGTCAATACTGATCCTGGAAGAAATAAAAGCTTTAGAAGACAACAACTTTTTTTAAATTTAATTATTCTTTTCAGCAAGGTTAGTTATGATGTATACCTGAAACTAATTTCAGGTGCTATGAAAAAAAGAGTTGTTAATGAATAAAACAGATTTTGTTTTGTTTTTAAAAGTTATCATTAAAAGTGTATAGATATAAAAGCTATAAAAAATGAAAGGTAAATTTGAACAAATCTTGCAAATAGCTTGTATGTCTATGTGTGCACACGTGTGTGAAAGAAAGGATGAATTATTCAAGAGCAAAAAGAACAACCCAGAAATTCCAAAGTCCATCCAATGGGAGATTCACAGGAATAAAAAAAAAAAAATCAATAAGGGAAAGAATGAATGCATAAATAAAGGAACAAACTAGCTAATTAAATAATTATTGTTTTTAAAATTTCAAGCTCAAGAAAACTGAAAATATTCACAAGAAGAGGACCTATTAAGTACTGAGTAGGAAGAACAGCGAGACTCACATCTAGAGACACCTTTAGAGAATTTAAGAACATTAATAACAAAGGGAAAATCCTTTCAGAACTTTGTGTTGGTTGATTGGTTGTTGAGGACTAAGCTCTGATTGTTTATCTTGCCCATATTCCTACCTGAGAGGTCTGGGGGGTCATGTCCTACAAACCACAAATTCTCATCAGATGGTGTTTATTTGACCCTATATATTGGGACTTACTTTTCAATCTGACTTTGGCATAACACGATGAGACAAGGAAAAAAATATCTAACCCCAAAATATATTTCCTTGCCATACCTTGAAATTGCCCTGCAAAGTCTCTTGTGGGAAAAATCCACATTCTATAAAGAATCACCTTTCTCTCTTTGTTCTTTGTTTTCCTTCCTTCCTCCCTTCCCAGATCTAGGAGATCGTCAACTAAGAGCCAGGCACCCTTTTACGTATGATAAAAAA
>NW_022314031.1:0-4671 GCF_002776525.5 Piliocolobus tephrosceles
CTTTTGTTTTGGAAAATTTCTCCCATTTGGAAGGGCTATATTTACTGTATGCCTGTACCTGCATTGTATCTAGGAAGTAATTAACTTGCTTTTGATTTGATTTTCAATATGAGAGCAGATATTTCCTGTGCTGTTCTTGTGAGAGTTAATGAGTCTCCTGAGCTCTGATGGTTTTAAAAACAGGAGTTCCCCTGCACATTCTTTTTGCCTGCTGCCATCCATGTAAGATGTGACTTGCTCCTCCTCCCTTCTGCCATGATTGTGAGGTCTCCCCAACTTTATGGGACTGTTAGTCCATTAAATCACTTTCTTTTGTAAATTGACCAGTCTCAGGTATGTCTTTAACAGCAGCATGAAAACAGACAAATACACTAAGCTTTTTTGTTTGATATAATACATCAGTCCTCTTTCTTATGCATTTATGATAATTAGAAGATATTTTGAATTCCTTTTAATAATCACAAAATTGTGGAATAATAGCCAGACACAGGAATTAAGAATATTGAGTAAAATATAAATACAGAAAATAAACCATGCTGCCCATCCTATCTATCAGTATATCCATTTTGCTTTATTTTCGTTGTAGATTTACTATTTGGCCATTTTTAGCTATTTCTACTGATGCAAGTTGGTCCAAGCCACCATAATGTTTTACATGAATTATTGCTATAGGCTTGCAATCTGTTCCTGTCATTCCACCCTTACTTACAGTTAATTTTATTTTTCCCACCAAATTACCCAGTCCTGCAATTTTATGTAAACCAGATCGTGTCATTGTTCTACTCAAAATCTCCTGTTAGCTTTAACTCTTACTCCTCCTCTGAGCATTACTCAATGTCTTATTCTTAGTGAAGCCTTCCCTAATAAACCCAAGTGAAACTGCAATCTGCTCACCCACCCAGGCTGACTTTCTTCTTTCTCTTCAAATACTTACTACGTTGTCATATGTGGTGTATTTAAGTTACTTTTTCAATTGTCTGTCTTTCGTTATAAAAATGAGAAGGTAAAATCTTTAGATCTGGACTTTTCTTTTTTACTGTCACAATCTAGAACACTCAAAAGAGTAACTGTCACACAGTGAGTACTCAAAAACATTTGTTGAATAAATGGCTAAACTACTTTTATTGTGTCATTCAAATCGTCTGCCTTATTTATTATTTTATTCTTTTGCTGATTTCTGAAAATTCTGTGTTAAATGCTACCATTGTGTTTCTAGAATTGGCAATGCCTCACTTTCTGCTTAAGCTTTATATATGTGGTAGCTTTTGTCTTACCTGATTAAAGTTTAATGATTTATATTTTCTTATATTACCTTTTGTTAATACAGAATTTATGATGAAATTAAAATCTGTTTGCAGTTTCATCAACATTTTAACATTAGCTTTCTTTCATCAGCACTTGCTGGCATATATATCATTTCTCCTTTTTTTTATCTTTAAAATTTTATCTTAGGTGAGTCTCTTAAAAATAAAATACGGCTATATGTTGTTTTGTCTTTTATATCTTTTCTTTAATAGTGTGATAATGAGTGAATTTTATTAAGAGAATTTAAATTTTCAATATGTAACTGATTTGTAATGGTTAATTTCTCAAGTACGTATCTTTTTATAACATATTTTTTATGAATCACCAAGATAAATCAGTTATTCCTTCATCCTCTTACTCTTCACCCCATTTTCCTTCTAATAATAGATAAACTAGCATGCTGTCATTTCCTCCTGGCCCCCAATCTCCCATGTTGAGTTCATCTGGGGTTGTTTTATTGCAGTTAATAATAATTTGTTTTTAATTTATATATAAATATTTATATTTTATCATTACATGATTATATTGCATACATATAAATGATATATGTTATGAATATATTATTTATACTTCCAAATTATTAAACATATATTTTAGTGGCTTCTATAATCTTACTATGTTTAAAATATTATATTTTATGACATTATTTTCTTTGGCTGTGGTATATGCTTTCAGTGCTAATTCTTTCAGAGACAGCCGATGGGTTTTAGATTTCTTATATTAAATTTCTTACTCTTTACAAGTTCTGAACTTTCATTATGTTTTTAAAATGAACTGTTGCTATGTTCTGTTCACATTTCACATAATGGATTGACTGGTTTCAAAATAATTTTCCTTAAATCTCTGTGAATATTGCAGCATCATCTTTCAGCATGTAATTATATTAATGAAATGTCAACATAGGTTTCCTTCTTTTGTTTTCTAGATATGGTCTTGCTCTGAAAGTTTTTAGTATTTTCATGTCCTGTTACAAAGCATGAGGCTTTGGATTCAAATCCTTGCTCTACTACATACCAACTACTTACCAGTACCTCTATTAAAAATATATTAGTCCTCTTAGATTAATCCTTGATATCTTCTAACTTTTTAGCACATTTAAAAAAAATGCTATCTGTAATTCCCTTCTCTTGGTATTTTAATTTTCTGTTTGAGTTTTATTTACTTGATTTCCTTTTCAGCCTTATGTCGATTATTTTTAATTTAGGCACTGTTTAGACAAGAATTTGTCTATAATTCTTTCTGATTGCTTCATTTTCTTAATCCTTATAGTTCTTTTCTGGTGTCAATCATCTCTCAAATTTCTCATAACTAGCATATATATTTTATTAAACTCTCCTTTATTCCCTGGATTTCGTTTTAGCATCTTTTCCAGGCACCTTGACTGATTTCTTTATTTTTTTCTTTAATATTCTTTGTTTTCTTCAAGTAGCTTATGATTCTTAGTGATTGATTTGAGTGTATGAGTTTAAGTAGAAGGGATATGAGTTTAAGTAGAAGGGATAATCAAACACTATGTGTAAAAAGTTCAGAACTGTTTTGTTAAGTTCACTCAGGGTCCATTAGTGTGAGGCTTGCAGCAAACTTTAGGACAGTCTCTAGCAGCTAAAATAAGGAATAATTTCTTCCGACACTTAAAATATAAGTAAATTTCTTCCATGAATGAAATGACTTCTCTCCTACCTCCCCACTCCATTTCTCAACCTGTCCAGACTTTCCTGAAGCTCTCTCCTTCTTTCTCATTATTCTGTGTGTTAACAAAACCTGACCCCAAGCAAGTAGTTCATATTATTTATGGTACAGCTTTTGGTTTTTAGATTGCCATTGGGTATTAGGGGTTGTAGACAGAAAGTAGGTGGACTCATTTGATCAGCTGGTTAGGATTTTTGTCTTTAATTAATTACTATGATAGCTACTTAGTACTCTCTCTCACGCTTTGTGGATCTCCACTCTTCATTTGTCATATTGGGGTTATAGTTTTTCTGTTCTTATTTATCTGATATTAATTACTTTATACCTTTTCTACATTTTTCAAAAATTTTGGAATTCCTGTTTCTTTCCATAAAATTGGAAATTAATCTGGTGTGGTATGCATAAACATACACACTTGTGTATGTGTGTAAATTATGCACACATATGCAGAGTAGTCATAAGAGATCACATAGAAGAGGACAAGTCAAGTGTATATACTCAGACTATCTAATTAGTCCATCTTTACTATGTTTCAGAATTTTATTTTTTGTACCAGGATATTTGTGACTAGTAATTGAACAGCCAGAATGTTCCTTTATACAATGAAACAAGGAGTTTTCTATTGTATTAAAAAATTAAAAATATAATTGTGACATGTACTCTGTCATCAGTGAAATACCATGAGAATATCTAGGTCTTTTAAAAGCTTGGATGTTCAAACCGCTCCTCTGCAGCAAGAATTTCCCAGCCTTGGCAACCTGTCCTGATCCAACTCTAAGTAGAAATATGTGACAAATATTCTTTTAATTTTTTTTTTTTTTAAGAGAGACAGGGTTTCACTCTGTTGCCCAGCCTGGAGTGTAGTGGTACGATCACAGCTCACTGCACCTTTAACTCCTGAGCTGAAGTGATCCTCACACCTCAGCATTTGAGTAGCTAGGACTACAGACATATACCACCAAACCCAGATGATTTTTTAAAATTATTTTTTTGGAGATAGGGGTCTCACAGGCTCCATGACAACTATTCCCTTAAGACTTTCACATTCTTCTTTCTACATCAAAAATGAAAAACAAAACAAAACAAAAAGTATACCACCTGAAGTCACTTTCAAAAATTCTAAAGGGTACATCTACCTTTACTCTTTAGAGTTGTCTGTGTCTTAGAGCCTCTTGAAGAGGCAATGTTACAATCTTTACTAAGTTATACAAAGCTCCTGTTATCCCTCCATTAATTTGAGCAATACTTACAGAGCACCTACTATGTGAAGGATACCATCCTCAGCATTGCGATATACGTGTAAAGAGAAGAAAACAAATCAATATTTCTTCCTTTATTAACTTACATTCTAAAGAGTATCTCAAGTATTTTCTCCTCTCATTCACAGTAGAACTAAAGCTAATGCTAAAGGGCCTAATGTTTTAAAAACCGCTAATTTAAGTCATTTTCAGCAAATTCAATAACTATAAAATACATTCGAAATAATATAGAATAATAATTACAGATCTTCTGTATTGATACTTGATGGTATCAGCAGTTAATAAGTTATAAAATGGTTAAAGTGTCCACTTTTATATTAAGCATTTAACATAGTTTGTCTAGAAATTTTTGATGGTTTCTCTTATTTTTCCAAATTAGACTAGTAACACAGCAATTCAAAAAATATTTGATTTTAAG
>NW_022314033.1:0-2684 GCF_002776525.5 Piliocolobus tephrosceles
TTTACATAAAGCACCTTAAATAGACCAACAATTGTAAAGTGATATGAGAAGTATTTTACAATATATATTTACTAGTCAAAATATTGTCTTACAACTTACTAAACATAATTTGATACAATAGAGCAAATTTAGAGGAAAGAACTTTATTCATATGAGTTCTCAAAGGAATTTTTATAAGAATCATTGGGGATATTTTTGAAATTTTTAAAAAATTATTAATATGTTAAAGTACTCATAAAATGAAATTTATCATCTTAATGTTTAAGCTCACCATTCAGCGTTGTTAAGCATATTAATATCACTGTGCACCGTCTCCAGAACTCTTTTCATCTTGCAAAACAGACTCAGCTCGTTATACAACTTGTTCATTCCCTTCCCACCCTCAGCTCCTGCCAATCACCCTTCTTTCCGTCTCTTAACTTTAGGCACCTCATATAAGTGGATTATACAGTATGTGTCTTTTTGTGACTGGTTTAACATAGCATAATGTGTATTTTATGTTGTTGCATGTGTCAGAATTTTTGTCCTTTGTGAGGCTGAATAACATGCCATTGTATATCTATACTATGTTTTGTTTCTCCATTCATCCGTTGCTGGTTATTTAGTTGCTTCTACTTTCCCACCATTGTGAACACTATTGCTATTAACATGGAGGTACAAATATTCTGACACTCTGCTTTCAACACTTCTGGATAGATTCCCGGAAGTAGAACTGCTAGATCATATGTTGGTTCTGTATTTAGTTTTTGGAGAAACTGCCATTTTTTTCTTTCTTTCTTTCTTTTTTTTTTCAAGACGGAGTCTTGCTCTTGTTGCCCAGGCTGGAGTGCAATGGCAGTCACATCTCAGCTCACCAGAATCTCTGCCTCCCAGGTTCAAGCGATTCTCCTGCCTCAGCCTCCCAAGTAGCTGGGACTATAGGCAGCTGCCACCACGCCCAGCTAATTTTGTATTTTTAGTAAAGACAGGGTTTCTCCATGCTGGTCAGGCTGGTCTCGAACTCCTGACCTCGGGTGATCTGCCCACCTCGGCTTCCCAAAGTGGTAGGATTACAGATGTGAACCACCATGCCCGGCCACCATCTTTTCCCAGCCTCCGGTATTCCTCTCTAGCAATGCAGCAAATTAATACAGATACCAGCCCTACCATCCTCCTTTAGGACTGTCCTGGGCAGGACCTGTGGTCACCTCTGCAGGCCTCTGTCATTAGCACCTGCACTGTGGGTCCTGGATCGACATCACTCACTCTGTTTAGTTTCCCCTGTTGGAAGGAAAGGCACCAAGGGCCTGCCCCACTCTCTGCTCAGGATCCTCCAGATAACTAGCCTCCAGGCTGCTGACTCTGGGCTGATCTCCAGTTCCCTGGGGCCCTGCTGTGCCCCCAAGCTCCTCCTCTGAGATCAGATGGTTTTCACTTTTCTGGCCTGAGTCAGGGCTGGTGGGTGGGGGCAGTGACTCTTCACTGGGTTCATTTGTTTAAGTGCAGGGTGTCCCTCCAAAAGGAGGGGCAACAAAGATGGGCACACAGCAAAGCTGTGGGCATGTCTGCCACTGGCCAGTGTCCCTGGATGCTTTGTCTTGGGCAGGCCGGGACTGAGGAAGGCAGCCTGACAGGCCAGGATGACTCAGGCCCTCATTCTGAGCTTGTGTCCCAAGGGATACAGTGAGCACAGACCTCCCTAGAATGTGGCCTGGTCCACCAGAAACCCAGCCCTGGCCCCTGGCACCAGTTTGTCCTTCCTCAGCCTGTAGCTCCAGCCAGATCCCCAGAGATCAGCGACCCTGATGACCAGCAAGGCCAGCCCAGCCCTCCTTCAGCTTCCTCTTCTTGCCCCATAGAAGGAGTGTGGTGTGAGGGTAGCCATGAACAGTCAGCTCTCCTGGGCCGAAGCCCCAGAAACGCTGCTCCAGGGCCCAGGCAGTTCAGGGGCACAGCCCTCAGCACAGAAGGGCCCAGGCTGTAGGTGTGGCCTGTGGCGGAGGGTGGAGGCCTGGGAAGGGCTTGAGGGACCTAGAGGATGGGTGGAGGCCTGCTGAGAGCCAGCCAGTGACCACCTGCTCCTGAGCCAGCCCTCGGGCCCTGCTCTGCAATGGGTTCAGCTGCCCTGTGTTCGCCTTTCAGGCCCCAGCCCAGGTGGGAGGATCCTGGCACACCTGCTGGCCGCAGGCTGTGCTCTTCCTCTGTCTCAGGCAGAGGAGATGCCCGCTATGCGCTGTGCTGCCAGGAGCCAGGGTGAGCTGAGCCCCCACCTGCTGCCCCCGGGGGACCCTGCCACGCATGTCTCTCTCAGCCTAACTTACCTGTGCATTAACCTTCCACCTGCCCTGCACTGGGCTCACTGGGGCCCCCTTGTGGCTGCTCACAGCCTTGGCCCCACAAGTGGGGCGTGATTTCCACACCGCCTACTGTCCTCTGTGGACTTTTTTTTCCTCTGTGCCACGTTCTTGGGTGGCAGTCACCAGTTGCTGTGCTGAGTTACTTCTGAACCCCACAATGGGCTGGGTGCAGTGGCTCACACCTGTAATCCCAGCATGTTGGGAGGCTGAGGTGGGCGGATCACCTGGGGTCAGGAGTTCAAGACAGCCTGGCCATCATAGTGAAACTCCATCTCTACTAAAAATGCAAAAAATTAGCCAAGTGTGGGGACGCGGGCACCTTTAATCCGTGATCCCAGCTACTAGCTA
>NW_022314034.1:0-5800 GCF_002776525.5 Piliocolobus tephrosceles
CTGTTACTTATACACCATCTCTTGTTCAGAAAGAACTTCAGGTTGAGTATTTGGACTCCTTGAGCCTTCTGCTGTTTGTCTCCGGGACGTTTAACACTCTTAAAAGGGGAAAACTGTCCAGTTCGATTATGCTTCCTGGGATATTACAGGTTTTTCAAAAGTTTGACGAAAGCATCCACTAAGGAGTAATTCTACTTTCTCTGGTGGCTGAGAAATACGTGTCTGAGGGACCCCATCAAGCTGAGGTCGGAGTCTCCCCACCTATGGACCTCACCCTGGCTCCCCCCTCATAAATCTGACCTCTAACTGTAACTGCCTTGGCCTCATTCCGTGGGTGTGGATGCTCCTGTGTGAAACGCATATTCAGCCCGCCAAATTCTTGGGAGAGTTTCTTCCACTCTCCAGGCGCTGAGAGCTACAAAGTTCAATCTGGCTTTCCAGATTTTTTTTTTCTTCCCATTACTAACGGAAGAAATCAAGAAGCGCCAGGCAGAAGGGCCCTGCTCCCACCAATCAGAGCCCAGCCTAAAGCTAGAGCAGGAAGTGCGGCGGTGGGACGCGCGGTGACAACCCCTCCTCCCCCAGGACCCGCCGGCCTGGGCAGAGGTCGGTGAGGCCACTGCGCGACGGCTCCGGACCCGCGCCTTTCGATTTCTCCCGCCCAGCAAGTGAGAGGATAAATCACGGGGCGGGGGCAGTGCGCCCCCAGCAACCGCGCACCCCGCGCACAGAACCCCACTACACGCGCGTCCCAGGCGGGTCGACCCAGATGAGTCACGGGGTGGCGCACAGCCCCACTGGCAGGGCATCCGGGATTCACGCGCGCGGGTCCACGCAGTCACCTATATAAGTGACAAAACACTCAGGAAGCCATCATGCGGGGCCAGGAAAGAGCCCCCACCCAGAGTCACGGCCTCCCTTGTCTGAGGGTCCGCGCAGTCCCCTCGGTGAGTCTGGCGAAGCAGTCTCACTGTGAGGGAGGGCGGGGAGGGCGTTGGAGTCTCCACACGCGGTGACCTGGACCCCGTTCCATGAGTGGGTCCATGCACGGCCCACTCTGCCCCACGCGGGGACCAGCCAGGCCGCGGAGGACCGGGCAGAACCCAGCGCCAGGGCCCATGCAGTCACCTCCGCGGCAGACGCGGGGAGCCGGGGAGCAGTGGGGACCGGCCCGCACTGGCAGGGCGCCCGGGACCCCCGCGCTGGCCCACGCGGTATCGCAGCAGACGCGAAGCCCCCGGTGCCACCCGAGGCGGAGACAACGCCCAGGCGCACGGACCCGGGATCCCGACCCCGGACCCTGCGGAGCCCAGCTCGGAGCCGCCACGCCCGGCGCAGAGACCCCCGCCCGGTCCGGAGACCCCGTCGCCCGTCGCCCAGTCTCACCTCGGGCCGCCGCCTCCCAGTGCTAGCTCCTCGCTGGGGCGCCTGGGCCGACTAGAGCACTGCTGAGCAGCCGACAGAGACGCGGCAGCCTCAACAAGGGAGACCCTGGGAGGGGCCGCCGCCGCCGCAGCCGCTTCAACCGGCGTTCCCCGCTCAGGATCCGGCTCGGATCAAGGAGCTGCAGCTGGCGCTGGACTGAGGCCGTGACACACACCACGCAGGTGTAGAGGGCCCCGCCCGCCGCCCGCCGCCCCGCCCCCAGCGGAGCCGGACGCCCAGGGTCGCCCCCCGGCCAATGGGGAGCAAGCTGTGCAGAGAGGGCGGGGCCTTAGGTAACAGAGGGAGGTTGGGTCGCGGGGCACTGGGACAGGGCATGCGGGGTCTGGGAGAGGACAGGAGCCAAGAGCTGGCCGGATCCTGGCCTCCTAGAAGACCCAGCTTAACGTCCACCTGGAGTCTGCTCTACAGGACACGCTCATCTCAAGCCCAGAACTCAGGCTTTTAGGCCAGAGAGGGAGAGACAGGCTTGCTTTACAAAAAGTGAAACTGAGGTCCAATGAATAGGATTGCCTGCTGCCCGAAGTCACATAGTCCAATTCACTCGTTCACCTTGTCATTCAGCAAACATTTGGAAGCACGTATGGTGGGCGTTAGTAGTGAAGTAGGGCCAGGCGTGGTGGCTCGCGCCTGTAATCCCAGCACTTTGTGGGGCTGAGGCAGGTGGATCACTTGAGGCCAGGAGTTCAAAACCAGCCTGGCCAACAAGATGAAACCCCATCTCTGCTAAAAATACAAAAACTTATCCGATCGTGGTCGCGCGTACCTGTGGTCCCAGCTACTGGGAAGGCTGAGGCAGGAGAATCGTTTGAACCCGGAGGAGGAGGTTACAGTGAGCTGAGATGCTGCCATTGCATGCGATCCAGCCTGGGCGACAGAGTGAGACTCTGTCTCCAAAAAATAATAATAATAATAAATGGGAAGTAGAAGCGAACTTAGGCCTTCCCTGAAGGAGCTCGGCCAAGGAGTACCTGCTTGGTACTCCTTGCATCTCTTTAAGGTCTGATAAAGGAACCAGGAGAGAGAACTAATCACTTCCCTTTCCTGCCTCAGAGCTTTCATGTGTTTGCTGTTCCTCGCCTGAAATGCCAAGTACCAATCGTATTCATTGATTTATAGAAATGAGGTCTAACTATATCGCCCAGGCTGATCTCAAACTCCTGGCCTGAAGCTATCCTCTCGTCTCAGCCTCTCAAAGTGTTGGGATTACAGGCATGAACCACTGTCCCCAACCCTGATCGTCTTTAAAACCTCTTTCCTCATCTTCTTTGAGCTTCCTGCATCCTGTGACTCCATACCCTTGGCTTTCCTGTACCTCCACAGCTGCTCCTCTGTGGGTACCTGGGACCCACCCCCTTCTCTGCCCAACTTGTATATGTCTGGGCTCAGGCCAAATGCCCTTCCATTTGCAGTGGGCACTGCAACAGGAAATCTCATGCCTTTCCGGGCTTCACAAGCTATCCACATGCTCTGCTGCCTGCCAGAGACATCCATCCCAGTCAGATGCCCAGCCCTCACCTTTCCCAAAGCCCCAGTTGGACACAGGGAAGCATCTCCAATTTTCCGTGGGCCAAAACAGAGTGCTTTATTAGTGCCCTAACTTGCTCATCCATATTCTTGTGAATCTCTGTAAACAGCTCCTCCATCCACCCAACTGCAGAGGTGAAAATCTCAAATCCTCCTCCAGTCCTTCCTCCCCGAACCTCTCATGCAGCCCTCTGCCTTCCTAGGATGCTGAGCACCCCTCAGTCCCAGCACTAGCTGGGGTGCTGTCTGAGTGGCTGCCATCCACTTGGCATGAAGTGTGACCTCTCGCCCAGTGTGGTGGCTTAAGCCTGTAGTCACAGCACTTTGGGAGGCTGAGGCGGGTAGATCACTTGAGCCCAGGAGACTGGGTCCAGCCAGGACAATATGGTGAAACTAAAATACGACAATTAGCAGGCATGACAATACATGCCTATCATCCCAGCTACCCTACCCAGGAGGCTGAGGAAGGAAAATTGCTTGAACTTGGGAGGCAGAGGTTGCAGTGAGCCAAGGTCACACCACTCAACTCCAGCCTGGGCAACAGAGCGAGACTCTGTCAGAAATTAAACAAACAAACAAACAAACAAAAAAAAAAAAACAGAAGAAGAAGAGGGAGGAGGCGGAGGAGGAGGAGGAGGAGGAGGAGGAGGAGGAGGAGGAGGAGGAGAAGTAGTAGTGTGACTTCTCTAAGGCAAGGCAGTGTCCCACTCTGATTCACTTCCACGTGTAAAACAGGACCTGCACCCTGAAGGCACTCACTCAGGGAGGCTGCTGGGATGGGTGGATGAACAGTTAAGGTCTTCGTGGTGGCCGGGGCTGACCCCATCCCCATTGCTCTTTCCACACACACCTGCACACTCATCCCTCCCACGCTCACACCTACGACTGAAAGCCTGACCGCTAATTTGATTTGCCTAACAAGGTCCCCAGATGAACAACACATGCTTCCCTACCTCTCCCCTGCTAGGGCCCCACCGTGTTCTGGGATGTACTCAGGGATCAGGAGAACAAAACCTCAAGGAGTGAAAGGACATTCCAGGGTGCAGGCCTCTGCATCCTCCTCCATGCCCTAACCCCTGCCTGACACACCCTCACCCCTGTACCTGGCCAGCTCCTACCAACCCTTAAAGTTTCACCAAGTTCAGTGGTGGCAGCCACACCCTAAAGTGACTGAACCCCCCAATGACCTATGCCCTTACATAGTCTTCCTGACCTTGGGTACGAACAAAACTGGTGACTGGCTTCTAAACCACAGAGCCTGGCAAAGTAAAGGGATATCAGCGTCACAGTTCATCACCTTCGCACACTAGAGAGAAAGCTTTCACCTGCAGGGGCTGCAGGAGGGAGCTGCTGTGCTGAGGTCATCCCCCAGTATCCGGGCCCCAAGCAGGTGCCACAACACGCCCCCCGGCGGATGGCAGCCCCTGATCGCCGGGGACTGGGGGACCCAGACCACCTCGATCCCGGCCGCCCAGCCGCCGCCACGCCCCGCCCCCGGCGGCTGGCGGCCCCCGATCGTCGGGGGCTGCGGGACCCAGACCCCCACGATCCAGGGCCCCCAGCCGCCGCCACGCCCCGCCTGTATTGGGAGTCATATTATACTCTTCCCCCTGAATATTAATTACATTTCCCAGGTGTGTGTCTACTCCCACCCATATTGCCTGTCTCATCCTCCTCTCTCAGGCAGAAATTTGAAACAATATCACTGGGTGCGTGTACACCTTTTGTGATGTTTAAAGTAATATCATCCTCTCCCCGGTGGATATCAGGAACAAGTCTATTGATTATTATTATTCATGAATATAATAAATATTAATACTAATAATTGATATTAATGATCACAATAAACTTCGCAAAAATTGATAGTGCATTGAAATGTTAACAATTTGGAATGGTAATTAATATTAATATCACCATTAATAATCAAATAATGATATCCGCAAAGAATGTTACTTAAATCAATACAAAGTGATGCTGGTAAGAAAATAATGATTAGTATTAGGGACTAATAATATTGTTCAATGACATTGATATTAATAATTAATACTAAGCGTGCATAATCAGGTACTTAAAATAATTATCCAAAATTAACAATGGTATCCTATTATTAGTAGCATTGATAATTATTAAAATCGATCACTGATGTGTAATAACCATATTATTACTCCTAATACCACAGGCAGGGTACACGTACCTGTGGGTCCCCAGCCGCCGCCACGCCCCGCCCCCACCTGTGTACCCAAGAGCCTGGGCACTGAACATTCAGACAAAACGTCCAGGGTGAGAGTGTTCACGTCCCAGCGTATGTGTTTGAAAGCAGGGAACTGAGATTCTTCTGAGTTAATGCAGGCGATTGGGCCAAAAAACAAGGCACATCCACCTGTGAATGAGGTGAGCTCCCAGCTGGCTGCGCAGAAGCTGTAGATATGAAGGAACTCACTTCCCTGCACACTGAAGTGCATCAGCATCTCCACATCAACCGCACCTGGGCTCTGCTCACCCCTCACAAACTAGAATGACAGTGGCTGCTTCTGGACAGAATGTCAAGGACGGATGGACAGACATCCTGGACAGACACTGTACAGAGACCAGGGGCTGGGCAGGGGGAAGCGGCACAGAATTGGGGCCAGCAGGGGCGAGGCCAGGAAGCCTCGGTGAAGGCCTGCATCTCCTCATCCAACAGAAGCAGGAGCGGCCACCCAGTGTCGGCTGCAGCTGCGGTGAAGTGGCCAGTGAGCCATAGCAGGAGGCCATGGCCAGCCTTACCCCCAGCCCGGGAGGAAGGGCCCAGCTGCGGTCACTGCCCTGGGAGCTGGCATCCTGAGCCCCC
>NW_022314035.1:0-3705 GCF_002776525.5 Piliocolobus tephrosceles
GTCACTAATCATCAGAGAAATGCAAACCAAAACCATGATGAGTTACCACCTCACACCAGTCAGAATGGCTATTATTAAAAGGTCAAAAAATAAGAGATGCTGGTGAAGTTGCAGACAAAAGCGAGTGCTTATACACTATTGGTGGGAATGTAAATTAGTTCAGCCCCTGTGGAAAGCAGTTTGGAGATTTTTCATAGCACTACCACTCATTCCAGCAATCCCATCACTGGACACCTACCCAAAGGAGAAGAAATCATTTCACCAGAAAGATACCTGCACTTGTGAGATTGTCACTATGGGACTGAACGTAGGATGAACGCCACTTGTGACAGTTACTAGGGGACTGAACAAAAGAGGATGAACACAGAAATGAAAACTTAATACAAAAGAATCTGCTTTAAAGAAGGGGTCTTTGCTTTTGCTTCTAGTGAGCAAGGGCCCTGAGCTTCCACAGTCCTCCATATTTATTAGGCAGAAAGATCAGGGAGGAGCACGTAACCATTGGTCAGCTGCTTGATTTATCACAGGTTCACATAATTGCTAAGAGGCTTCAGGTGTGCCTGTAGATAATCACAAACACTGCGCCTGGGGCGTGACTGCCCTCAGCATTCCTTCTGGGCAGCAGACGCAGTTTGTCAGTTTTTTTTGCCAACATTCTGCATTTATGAGAACAGTTTGCTGTTTGCTCGTATAGCCTTCAGGGGTATACTGAGTTGATCACGACCCTCAGTCTTTCGGCCTCCAACACACTTGTATGCTTATGGTAGCACTATTCATCATAGCAAAGACAATGAATCAATTTAGGTGCCCATCCGTGGTGGATTGGATAAAGAAAATGTGGTACATATACACCATGGGATACAGTGCAGCCATAAAAATAATGAAATTGGCTGGGCGTGGTGGCTCACTCCTGTACTCCCAGCACTTTGGGAGGCAAAGGCGGGTGGATCACCTGAGGTCAGGAGTTCAAGACCAGGCTGGCCAACATAGTGAAACCCTGTGGCTGCCAAAAATACAAAAATTAGCTGGGTGTGGTGGTGCACACCTGTAGTCCCAGCCACTCAGGAGGCTGAGGCAGGAGAATTGCTTGTATTGCAATCTGGGAGGCAGAGGTCACAGTGAGCCAAGATCGTGCCACTGCACTCCAGCCTGGGCGACAGAGTGAGACTCCCTCTCAAAAAAAAACCAACTCATGTCCTTTGCAGTAACATGGAAATAGCTGGAGGCCATTATCTTAAGCAAATTAACATAGAAACAGAAAATCAAATACCATATGCCCTCACTTCTAAGTGGGAGCTAAACATTATAGGTACACATGGACATAAAGATGGCAACAATAGACACTGGGGATGATGACAGGAGGGAGGGAGGGAGGGAGCCAAGGGTTGAAAAATGACATATTGGCCGGGCACTGTGGCTCATGCCTGTAATCCCAGCATTTTGGGAGGCCGAGGCGGGTGGATCTCCTGAGGTCAGGAGTTCAAGACCAGCCTGGCCAACATAAAAACCCACCTCTACTAAAAATACAAAAATTAGCCAGGTGTGGTGACACACACTTGTAATCCCAGCTACTTGGGAGACTGAGACAGGACAATCTCTTGAACCTGGGAGGCAGAGATTGCAGTGAGCCAAGATCGTGCCATTGCACTCCCACCTAGGGGACAGAACAAGATTCCGTCTCAAAAAAAAAAAAAAAAAAAAAAAAAAAGAAAAAGAAAAGAAAAAAAGAGAGAAAAAAAGAAAAACGACATATTGACGACATATTGGGTTCTCTGTACACTATTTGGGTGACAGGTTCAATAGAAACCCAAACCTCAACATCACACAATATGCCTATGTAACAAACCTGCACGTGTACCCCCTGAATCTAAAATTAAAAAAAATAAATGCCTGCACCCAGGTGTCTGCGAGCATTCATGGGGCTAGAGGACCCAGACACGCTGTGGCTAATCCACTCAGCTCCGCCTGGAACTTGTGCGGCCTCCAGCAGGTCCCTTTACCTCTCTGGGCTTCAGGTTCATCTTCTGTAAAAGTGTCATGGACTCTTCCAGTGGTAACACTAGGATTGCTTCCAGGTGCTCAAAAACAGGGGACATAGGTGACATCAAAAGACCACCCAGGGGCGATGTCTGGCAAATCCTTCAGGGTTAAGAGGTCAGCTTTCTTCCTACCTGAGTTATTCAGCGGAACTGCGTGCCACTCCTTTGGGATCATTGAGGATTCTCAGGAGCTTTGGTGGTTCCCTTCTCCTTGCAATAGCCAGATGAGCAACCACCCTTTGGGGAAGTGCAATGATTTCCCCAAAGCATCCATGGGGGTTCATATCACCTCATAGTTCTGATGGAAATTTGGCATTGATTGTTAAACACCTCTATTCCAAAGAGCCCTTGACCATTCCTGGCACAAAGACTGTCTTTCTGGTCAACTTCTTCTCTTTTGGTCGCTTGCCTCCACCATGTTGCTGGGTTCTCTCTGTCCTCTCTTTTTTTCCTCTCGTTTCTGGACAACTTTCTTCCCATTTCCTGGGGGCATTCCTGGAAACTCAGTATTTCTCTACTAAGCAACTCTGCACTTGTATTTCTGTCCCAATCCAGTGGTTCTCAATTCTCGCTGCCTGTTAGGATCACCTGGGGGGCTAAAAATCAATTGCCCAGGCCCTTCTCCACATCAATTAGATCAGAAGTTCAGGAGGGGCCAACCCTTGTAACAACCACCACATCTCAGCAACTTAATACCTTTGTCACTCATTTCTTGCTCACATGACATCTCATGTATGTTGAGTGGTGCTACTAGCATTGATTCAGGGATGTAGCCTCTTTCTATCTTGTGACTTCATCTTTTTTTTTTTTTTTTTGAGTTGGAGTCTGTTGCCCAGGATGGAGTGCAGTGGCGCAATCTTAGCTCACTGCAACCTCCGCCTGCCAGGTTCAAGCAATTCTGCTGCCTCAGCCTCCTGGGTAGCTGGGACTATAGGCATGCACCACCATGCCTGACTAATTTTTTGTATTTTTTTTTTTGAGATGGAGTCTCGCTCTGTCACCCAGGCTGGAGTGCAGTGGCCGGATCTCAGCTCACTGCAAGCTCCACCTCCCGGTTTTACGCCATTCTCCCGCCTTAGCCTCCCGAGTAGCTGGGACTACAGGTGCCCGCCACCACGCCCAGCTAGTTTTTTGTATTTTTTTAGTAGAGACGGGGTTTCACTGTGTTAGCCAGGATGGTCTTGATCTCCTGACCTCGTGATCCGCCCGTCTCGGCCTCCCAAAGTGCTGGGATTACAGGCTTGAGCCACCACGCCCGGCCTAATTTTTTGTATTTTTAGTAGAGATGGGGTTTCACCATGCTGGCCAGGCTGGTCTCAAACTCCTGACCTCGTGATCTGCCCACCTCAGCCTCCCAAAGTGCTCAAAGTGCTGGGATTACAAGCATGAGCCACTGCACCCAGCCAACACTATCTTTAATGAGTGGACTCCATAGATGTCATTGAAGAGGAAAATAGTCCTTTTTTTTTTTTTTTTTTTTTTTCTGAGATAGAGCCTTTGCTCTGTCACCTAGGCTGAAGTTCAGTGGTATAATCATGGCTCACTGCAGCCTCAACCTCCCTGACTCAAGCGAACCTCCTGCCTCAGCCACTTGTTGGGACTACGGGTAAGTGCCACTGCGTCTGGCTAATTTTTTAATTTTTTGTTGAGATGGGGTCTTGCTTTG
>NW_022314036.1:0-1566 GCF_002776525.5 Piliocolobus tephrosceles
GCCTTGAAGACAGGAAGATGAGGGAAGTTTGGATCTTTGTAAAGAATTGTTAAATACTTGTGATCAGAAGGCTCACAGGAAAATAGACAGTAAAGATCAGACTTACAAGGTGTCAGGTGAAAATGAAAAATTTGCTGGGAGCAAGAGCTAAGGTTCCTTTTGTTTTGATGTAGCAAAAAATGTGGCTGCACAAAAAGAAAAGCTGATTTTCAGTGGAAAACTGAGGAAGGCTTCAGAAATTTGCATAAAAAGGAGCCCAGTGATAAGAGCCAAAAGACAATAGGGAAAAGGCCTTGAAGGCATTTCAGAGACCTTTGCAGTAGCCCTTGCTGTCACAGGACCTGGAGCCTAGGAGAGGAGAATGATTTCCTGGGCTAGTTCCATGACCTCCCGACCCCCATCTATGAGTAGCCTCAGGACACTGCTGCCTGCAATCTCTGCAGCTCCAGCTCCAGCTCTGGCCATGGCTGAAAGATGCACAAGTACAGCTTTGGTCACTGCTTCAGAGGGTGCAGGCTAGAAGCATTGGTATTTTCCTCATAGTGTTAAGCCACTGGGTGGATGGAGCATGAGAGTAGAGGCTTGGGAGCCTCTCTGGAGATTTTGGAAGATGTATGGAAATGCCTGAGGGTCCAGGCAAAAGCATCTCTGAAAGGCAGAGCCTCATAAGAAACCTCTACTAGGGCAATGAAGAAGGAAAATTTAGAGTTGGAACCCCCACACTGCAGGCCACCATCATGCAGACCCCAGATTGGTAGACCCCCCAACTACTTATATCCTCAGTGGGGAAAAGTCACAGGCACTCAACAGCAGCCCAGCCCATGATGGCAGCTGTGGGGCATAAACCCTGCAATGCCACAGGTGCAGAGCTGCACTAGGCCTTGGGAACCCAGCCCTCACACTGCTGTGCCCTGCATGTGGGACAAGATTTCAAAAAGGGTGATTTTGGAGCTGCAGAATTGAATGACAGGCCTCAGTTTGGAGTTTCATGGGGCCTGTAAGTCCCATCTGTGTTTTGTTTTTTCTGGCAAAATTCTTCCTTCTGGCTGGGGATGGTTACCCAAGGCCTGTCCAAGCCTTGTACCTTGGAAGTAGTTAACTTGCTTTATATTACAGTGGCTCATGGGCCTATGGGACTGTAGCCTTGTGTCAGATGAGATTTCAAGCTTTCAACATTTTTATAAATGCTGGAATGATAGAAGATTTTAGGGGGCTGTAGGGAAGGCATCACATTTTGCAATATGAGAAGGACTTGAGATTTGGGGAGCCAGGGACAGAATAATACAATTTAGCTCTGTGTCCCTATCAAAACTCATGTGGAATTGTAATCAGAATGTTAAAGGTGGGGCCTGGTGGAAGGTGATGTAATCCTGGTGGAGAGTGGGAGTTGGAAGGTTGGGGGGTAGGGAGAATGGGGGAATTGTGGTTGGGGTGAGGGGTGAAAATTGGGAATGGGGGGGAAGATCCTTCACAAATGGTTAAACACCATCTCCTTATTGCTGTGCTTGTGATAGTGAATTCTCTTCATGATTTTAGAGCTCTGAGATTGAATGAATAGTGGCCTCC
>NW_022314036.1:1576-4805 GCF_002776525.5 Piliocolobus tephrosceles
GTAAATGGACTTTTCTTCTTTTACCACATTGCCAGGCTGTGACAAAGATAGCTGAAAATGTAGAAGTGGGTGCAGAGGTGTGTAACTACCAGACACTGCACAGTTTGGAGGGCTGGGAAGAAGACAGAAAGATGAGGGAAAGTTTGGACTATTGTAGACACATGTTAAATATTTATAATTAAAAGGGTGAGCATAGAGACTTGTTAAATAGTTGCAATTCAAAGGGTGACTGAAGGATGGACAAGTGAAGGCCAGGCTTAGAAGGTCTCAGATGAAAATGAGCAACTTACTGGGAACAGGACCTAATGTTACTTTTGTTTTGCCTTAGCAAAGAACTTGGTGGGATGGTGCCCCTGCTCTGGAGACCTGTGAAACTTTGAACTTGAGGGTGATGATTTAGGGTATGTCTGGTGAAATGAAGTTTTAGGCAGCAAAGTTCAAGACGTGTCATCTGTATCACACAGCCTGTGGTCTTCTCTGTGACTGAATAAACATCCTCAAATTGAAACTTATATTTAAATGAGAAGCAGAGTTTTAAAGTTTGGAAAATTTGCAGCCTGGCCAAGTGATCAAAAAGAAAAGCTGATTTTCAGTGGGAAAATTCAAGAAGGCTTCAGAAATTTGCATAAAATGGAACCCAGTGCTGACAGCTAAGGCAATGTTAAAAAGGCCTTGAAGACATTTCAGAGACCTTTGCAGCAGAGCTTGCTGTCACAGGCCCTGAGTTCTAGGACTGAAGAATGGTTTCCTGGGTCAGTCCCATGGTCACATGGTTGTGTCCATCCTCAGGACACTGCTGCCTGCATCCCTGCAGCTCCAGCTCCAGCCATGGCTGAAAGATGCACAGGTACAGCTTGGGTCACTGCTCATGGGTGCGGGCTCCAAGCCTTAATGGATTCCACATAGTGTTAAGCCAGCAGGTGCACAGAGCACAAGACTAGAGACTTGAGAGGCTTCTAATAGACTCCAGAGTATGTACAGAAAAACATACTGGTGTCCAGGCAGAAGCTTTTCCAAGAGGCAGAGCCTCATGGGAAACCTTTACTAGGACGGTAGAGAAGGAACATATAGGGTTGGAGCTTCCACAACCCCACTTCCCAACACTAACATCAATGAAAACATTCCTACCCTATTAAACCCAATCAAACGCCTCACAACCGGCAGCCTATACGCACCACTTTCCAGACCCCAGATTCGTAGACCCACCAACTGCTTGCACCCTCAGTGTGGAAAAGTCACAGGCACTCAACACCAGCTCCACCCATGAGGGCAGCTGTAGGAGATAGAGCCTGCACAACCACAGATGCTGAGCAGCCCAAGGCCTTGGGGGCCCAGCCATCACGCCCCTGTGGCCTAGATGTGGGATGTAAATTCAGAAAAGATGATTTGGAGCTGTAGAATTCAATGACTGGCCTGCGGGGTTTTTGACTTGCATGGGGTCTGTAAGTCCCATCTGTGCTTTGTGCTTCTTTCTGGCAATTGCTTTTCCTTTTGCCTGGGAATGCTTCCCCAGTGCCTGTACAATCATTGTACCTTGGAAGTTGTTAACTTGCTTTGTATTTCAGAAACTCAGGGGCAGAAAGGACTGCAGCCTTGTCTCAGATGAGACTTTGGGCCTTGGACATTTCAGTAAATGCTGGAATGAGTTAAGACTTTAGGGGACTGTAGAGCAGGCATCACCTTATTTTGCAGTGTGACAAGGATATGAGATTTGGGGGGACCCGGGTCAGAATATTAGGATTTGGTCCTGTGTCTCCACCAATACTCTTGTGGAATTGTAATGGGGAATGTTAAAGAGGGGCCTGGTGGGAGGTGATATAATCATGGAGAAGAGTAGGGGGTGGAGGTAGGGGCATGGAGAGAATGAGGGAGGTTATTTTGTGGGCATGAAAGATGAGGATGGGGGGGTGGATTCTTCACAAATGGTTAAACGCTATCTCCTTAATGCTGTCTGCATGATAGTGAGTTCTCTTGGTGATTATTAAACTTAAGGATTGAGTGCATAGGTGCATAGTGTCCTTCTGGTTTTTTTTTTTTTTTTTTTTTTTTGAGACGGAGTCTTGCTCTGTCGCCCAGGCTAGAGTGCAGTGGCCTGATCTCAGCTCACTGCAAGCTCCACCTCCCAGGTTTACGCATTCTCCTTCCTCAGCCTCCAGAGTAGCTGGGGCTACAGGCGCCCGTCACCTCGCCTGGCTAATTTTTTGTACTTTTTAGTAGAGACGGGGTTTCACCATGTTATGTTAGCTAGGACCTGCTAGGTTTTGCACTCACATTTGTGTTATTTTTCTGGGGAATTTCTTCCCTTTGGATTGTGAAACCTTACCCAATGCCTGTCCCATCATTGTACCTTGAAAGAAAAGAAATCCCTTTTAAATTCAGGGACTCATAGCCAGAAGGGACTGTAGCCTTGTCTCAGATGAGACTTTGATATTTTTACATCCGGAATGAGTTAAGACTTTTGGAAACTTTTGAAAAGGCATGATTGTGTTTTGCTCTGTGATAATGACATGAGGTTCTGGGGTATCAGGGTCAGCATTATATGGGTTGGCTGTGTGTCCCTATGAAACTAATGTGGAATTGTAATCCTGAATGTTGGAGGTGGGGCCAGGTGGGAGGTGATTTAATCTTGGACAAGAAGGGATTGGGATGGAAGGAAAAGGAGGGGTAGGGTGGGGAGGAGGAGGTCGTGAGTAGGGTGTTGGGAAGGTGGAGGGTAGTAGGAAGGGGGAGTAACCTGCTGCAGAGGCAGAGGCTCATGAAAAACGTCTACTAGGGCAGTGCACCTGTGGTTTTGCAGGCTGCAGCCCCCATGGCTGCTCTCATGGGTTCGGCTGGTGTGGAGTGCCTGTACCTTTTCCATTACTGAGGGTGTGAGCTGTTGGTGGCTTGTGAATCTGGGTTCTGGGGGATGGTGGCCTCCTGTGCGGGGGCTCCAAGCCTGTATTTTCCTTCTGCACTGCCGTAGTGGAAGTTTCCTAAGAGGCTCTGCCTCTGCAGGAGGCTTCTGACTAGAAAGAGTGGGCGGTGGTGTGGGTGGTTCCTTCACCAATGGTTAATCTTCTTGATGCTGATCTCCTGATAGTGAGTTCTCATGAGATCTGGTTGTATAACAGGGTGTAGCACCTCTTTCCTCTCTCTGTCTTGCTCCTACCCTGCCATATGAAACATCTCATTGCCGCTTGGCCTTCTGGTGTGGTTAGAAGGGCCTGATCAGTGTGGGCCTGCTCAG
>NW_022314038.1:0-10909 GCF_002776525.5 Piliocolobus tephrosceles
GTGTGACCTGGGCTTCCTCCCAGCATGGCAGCTTCAGGGTGCTTGGGCTTTTACAGGTGGCCCAAAGTTCCAAGAGTGTTTTCAGTGAGCAAGGCAGAAATTGTAGAACTTGTTATGACATCACTTTGGAAGTCACACGGTGTCACTTCCACTGTACTCTATTGGTCCAAGCAGTCACAGCTGCCAAGAGTCAATGGGAGGAACACAGGCCCCCTCTCTAGGGCAGGAGTGTGGACGGGTTCACATCCCAGTGTCAAAACTGCAGTAGGGGCTGGGCGTGGTTGCTCACACCTGTAATCCCAGCACTTTGGGAGGCCAAGGCAGGCAGATCACCTGAGGTCAGGCGTTCACGACCAGCCTGGCCAACATGGGGAAATGTTTCTACTGAAAATACAAAAAATTAGCCAGGCGTGGTGGTGCCTGCCTGTAATCCCAGCTACTACGGAGGCTGAGGCAGGAGAATCGCTTCAACCCAGGAGGCAGAGGTTGCGGTGAGCCAAGATCACGCCATTGCACTGCAGCCTGGGCAACAAGAGCAAAACTCTGTCTCAAAAAACAAAAAAACAAAAAACAAACCAACAGAAAAACAAAAAACTGTACGACCAACGCTTTGAGTGTGTGGAAAAACGTGGGCACTGATGAATGAGATTCAAACAGGACTCAGAAAAGCTAGACTGTGACTGTTAGAAACACCTTAATTGGCTGGGCGCGGTGGCTCAAACCTGTAACCCCAGCACTTTGAAGGCCTAGGCGGGCAGATGATGAGGTCAGGAGATCTAGACCATCCTGGCTAAACCCCGTCTCTACTAAAAATACAAAAACATTAGCGAGTGTGGTGGCCGGCGCCTGTAGTCCCAGCTACTCAGGAGGCTGCGGCAGGAGAACGGCCCCAGGAGGCGGCGCTTGCAGTGAGCCAAGATCACGCTGCTGCACTCCAGCCTAGGCGACAGAGCGAAACTCCATCTCAAAAAAATAAAGGAATAAATAAAATAAAATAAGAAACATCTTAATTTTATTTTGTATGCACGAGAGTGATATATGATTAAAAATCCTTCTCTAATAAGTCTAAAACATATCTTTCAATATGTGTAACATACAAATTACAAGTGATAAAAAGTATTGAGTTAGTCTGGTTTTTTGTTATTTGATTTTTTCTGTTTTGGAATTGTATTTAATATAATGGAGTATCTTAAATAAGGGGTATTTCAGAATGAATGAAACCTGGTATGTTTCCTTCAAAAGCGTATTTGAGCTATCTTGCTTCAGCAGACTTTAACATTTTTGCCTGGTGGTTAGTCATTTCCTTGTGATTTACTTTTTTATTTATTTTTATTTTTTGTAGAAACAGGGTCTTGCTATGTTTCCCAGACTAGTCTCCAACTCCTGGCCTCAAGGGATCCTCTGGCCTTGGACTCCCAAACGCTGAGATGAGAGGTGTGAGCCACCCTCACTACCCTCTTTGTGGTCTTAATTTGCGATTTCCTAATTACTAATGGGAACTGGTCCCCTACTCACTTGATTTTGGTCGTTCATGGTTCCTCTTTGAAGTGCCTAATGATGGCTTTAGATGTCTTGGCTTTAGATGTCTTTGCTTTAGGTGTTCACCATTCTTTGCTTTAGGTGTTTTTCTCTTTCACACTGATTCAATAACAGTCTATATATTCTGGATATTAATCCTTTATCACTTGCTGCAAATATCTTCTTTTACGGTGTGGCTTGATTTTTTTCACTCCATTTATTGTTTTTTAAACAACGCCTAAGTTCTTAATTTTAAGGCACTTGAACTGTCATTTTCTACCCTGGCCCCCTCCCACCGTACTCCGGGAATAGCTACCTTCCCAGACACCTCTACGTTCTGGGGTCGCCGAGCCTGCCTTCCTGGGGGTCACAGCTGGGGCCTGGGAAGCGAAGGCCGCGGGCGCTCCCGGTAGGAGCTGAGCGTTTCTGATGCGGGGCAGGTGCCGCTAGCTGGGCCGCCAGGCCGCTCTTGTTGCCCAGGCTGGAGTGCAATGGCGCCTCTCGGCTCACCGCAACCTCCGCCTCCCGGGTTCAAGCGATTCTCCCGCCTCAGTGAGGTAAGGAGGGCCGGCAGGCCGCGGGGGTCCACGGCGCGGAGGGAGCCGCAGGCACCGAGCGCAGCCCTTGCCTATAGCTGAGGTCCGGCAAGCCCAGGGTCAGAGGGCGGCAGCGAGAGCGGGCACCGCCTCCAAAGGACGCCCTCGCCCTCCCGCAGGGCCGGTCCTGGTCCAAGCCAGCTGCGGGCGGCTTCGGGGAGCTGAGCCAGGGGAGGGCCGGGCCGCCCGGCGGATCACCATGGGGCTTTCTCCTGGGTTGCGGTTTCTCTGGCCCGCGGCGCCCTCCCCGCTGGGGCCGCCCAACTGCAAGCCCCGCCCCGAAGGCGGGTGCAGCCAGGAAGGCGGGGCTTGGTGTCCTCAGGGCGCTCGCGCGAAGTTCAGAGCCGCGCGCTGGGCTGCGCGGGGCGGTCGCGTCTGCACGTCTTCCATGTGCGCCGCCTGAGAGCCCGGGAGAGACGCGCCCTGAGGTCGGCCCAAGACCGAGAGCAAGCGGGCGCAGGCAGCGGGGCCCATCTCACTTCCACGAAAGGCAGCGTTCTTGAGTCCTGTCTTTGATGGCGGCGGGGCGTGTTCTTCCCTTCCCTCTGTCAGCTTCCTCCAGCTCTCTCCCATGTCCTCTCTGAGTTCCGCTGCTGTCTCTGTCCCTTGCCTCTCTGCTTCTTGTCTCCTTGTCCTCTCCTGTTTCTCTCTCATCTCTCCCTTTTTCTCGTGTCTGCCTTATTGGCTATTTCCCTGTCCTCCTTTTGGCTATTTCCCTGTCCGACTTTGTCCTTTTTCCCTCTGTTTCTCTTTCAGCCTCTCCCCTCACGCCCTCTTCCACTCTTCCTATAGGCTTCCTTCTCTTTTGCAAGCCAAAATTCTCAGGTTTTTCCCCTAAGGTGACTTCTTGGCCATAATTGTTTGCATCCCTTCCCTCCCCCCACCGCCAATCCCTCTCTCTGTTCATCTTGTAGTGCCCCATTATTCTCATCCAGGGCTTGTGCTAGGTGCTGGCGTCATCAGCCCAGATCCTTTCTCCAATAGATTATATCCAAAGATCTGCACATGTAACCCGTTCAGTTCCTTTCCTGGGAAAAAATACATGGATGATCAAATTATGAATCTCTGAATTTTCAGGATCACCTGAAAGAAAATACCTGGTTTTAGATACAAGACAATTGAATCCTTTTCTTGACATTTCGCCTTTACTCACAGAGGTACAGACAGCACAGCAGGAAGCTAAGCCTTGCAGAAGCTTTTAGGGGACATTGCCACCCACACCTTCTGTGCAATGCCAGGTACAGGGGAGGGAAGGGACAGGATACAGACCTGGGTTATGGGAAGACGGTGGAAGGCCGGGGCTTTGCACTTGAAACATTTGGGTGAGACTGACTGGAAATGAGAAACAGTAAATGTCTAAAATATGTAGTTGCTTTGCCTCCTTAGAAATAATTGAACCTGATGTTATGGTATATTGTGATCTTTAATGATATTCCAGCTTTTGACCAGCTTCTGTGGAACATCTCTACCCTGCCCTGCAGACTACCCTGTGACTGCTGGAAGTGCAGGCCCTTTGTTGCATGGAGAGGATGCAAACCACATGCTGCAGCTCCCATGCCCTTTCTGAGCAGATTCCTCAGAGGGAGTGCCTGACATCAGAGATGAATTTCAGCCACTATCTCCCAAAGAGGCAGATACAGAAACGTCACTCCTCTCAATGACCCTGAGCAAAGCACTCAAACTCTCTGAGCCTCAGCTTTCCATCTGTAAAATGGGCTCGGGCTAAGTTGTCTCTCCAGTCCATCCCAGACCTACACATGTACAACTAGTTGGATGAAGCCAGTTCTCCCCCTTTTCCAGGAAAAACTGGTCTGCTTGAAGCCCCATTGCTGAGCTTCCATGAGCTCCCACAGAGAGACATACACACTCACACACATACACTCACATACAGTCACATATGTTTGGACGAACAGAGGCAAGATGGCGCACTTCTGGGTTCATCACCACCAATTTTTCCCGCGCGTGCAAAAATGCAGCCGGTGCCCAGGAAGGTGCAGACCAACCTGGCATGCGCCAGGTGATGTCAATTCGAAGAGACCAAGATTCACCTGGTCACACCTACGGAACGCCCCCGACACGCCCGTGCCCCGCCTATTGCCCTTCCGCTCCTAGAAAAGCCGCTCCAGGTGAGCGTGCCACGCGGGCTTCCTCAGCCCCCACTCTTGTCGGGACTGCATCAGGAACTCTGCCCGAGAGCTCCACCGGGCGACTCTATTGGCCTCCTTTGCCGGAGGCCGACAGACCTCACCCTCCACACCTTCTTCCCTGAAGCTAGGTGACCAAAAAATAAATTTGCAGTTTTGCTCCTAGCCTTGCCTACTCCCTGGTTCTTTTGTGCTCTCTCTGGTGGTCTTAGAAAAACAAATCAACATACACAGACACACACACAGTGACACACATGCACTCACACATACATGTATACATATATTCAGAGACACCAAGTCACCCACACACACACAAATTTACACACATGCATATACATTCACACACACATGCGATCACACATACACAAATACATACATGCACTCCCTTAACACAGGCTTGCAAACTCATGCTCACTCTTTTTCACACACACACACACACACACACACACACACACACATATCTCCCCAGTATAGCTAGTATTGTTCCTAGGTACAGCAGCCTGCCTGTGTCATCCTTCTGGTTCTGCTGCACCTGGCACCACCTCTGCAGGCGCCCCGCTGGGCTGCCTTCATGGCTGAGACAAAGTTTGCCAACCACAGCCATGCCGCCCTGAACAGGAGAACTGTCCAGCATGCCCTGAGTTAGGATGTGACAACCCTCTTCTCAGCACTAAAAATGGGGACACAAGATCTCACAGCAGGACAGAACATTTGCTGTCAGTTAGCCGGGTGCGGTGGCTCAAGCCTGTAATCCCAGCACTTTGGGAGGCTGAGACGGGCGGATCACAAGGTCAGGAGATCGAGACCATCCTGGCTAACATGGTGAAACCCCGTCTCTACTAAAAAATACAAAAAACTAGCCGGGCGAGGTGGCGGGCGTCTGTAGTCCCAGCTACTTGGGAGGCTGAGGCAGGAGAATGGCGTGAACCCGGGAGGCAGAGCTTGGAGTGAGCTGAGATCCCGCCACTGCACTCCAGCCTGGGTGACAGAGCGAGACTCCGTCTCAAAAAACAAAAAAAAAAAAAAAAAAAAAAAAAAAAAAAAAAAAAAAAGAACATTTGCTGTCAGGATGCTTCACGGTATAAGATTAAGACTTATCATTTATTGACTACGTAAGTGTCTACCTGACAGATGCTCCTACACCTTATTTTATTTAATTTTCACAACAACCACATGAGGTCTTGATCCAAGTGAATTTATCTTCAACCTGCCAAATGTCATCCTGATAAACTCAGGGCAGCATCCCAGCTTTTAGAGACCATGGTGGATTTGGTCACTGCCAACTGCTGATTTAGATACCCCACCCAGCTTCACGCTCCAATGCTAACATCCATCTTAGTATGAAGAATGAGGAGGAGGAAGAGGGAGCAAAGGAGAAGACGAATACATAATGATGAGAGAGAGAGAAAGATGAAAAAAAGGAAAGGGAGACATAACATAATAATAGCAATGAGGAAGAAAAGGAGGAGAGAAAATTAGGAACTATCTGGGGACCTTTCATCCCACCCGGGACCCGCGAGGGTCACTGCTGTTGCTGCATCAGCACCACATGGAGTAAGGTCAAAGAGACCAGGGCACAGGATGTCCTCCAGAACCCCAACAGAACAACGGCCAGATCGAAGTCCCTCAAGGTGGAAAATGACATGAGTCTGGCTTCCCTTCATGTCCGTCTCTCCCTTGCCTACAGACTCACAGCCTTCCGCTTACTCTAGGATCATTCCCAGGGTTAACATCAGATTTGAGTCTCACCCACTCCAGGCTTCATCCCCAGTGCCTCTCCCACAGCACCTCAGATGGGGGATCTCATTCCAGGTCACACCATGCCCTGGCCAGGGTGTTCTCTGGGTCAGGGCCCTGAGCACACACAGCAGCCCAGCGCTGCCTGGCTCCTGCTTTCCTCCGGGGACCCGCCTGCACCCTTTGCACCTGCAGATCCTCCTCTGTCCAGACCACTGTGGGCACAGTGCGGCTGCGCCCTCCTCCCCTTCATAGACACCAGCTGCCCTAGACGGTGATGGATCTATGAAGCCCTGTTCTCCTTGCTCCAAACATGATATGAAAAGATGCTTTGTGATCGTCAACTCTCCTCACTAGGCTCCGTTCACGCCTGGGCTCTCGCCCCCTGACACTCTTTACTGACCCTCGTCACTCCATCATTATGAGTGTCCTGGGAAGGGCTCCTCTTGGCTCTCGTTCCTCTGACCTCAGCAAGACCTCCCTCTGAACCACACAGACATCTCTCATTACCACCCCACATCCTTCCTACTTGCAAGAACCAGATTTAATTCCAGGACTCCCCCACTGCTTTGAGAGCCCCCAGATCACAGGAAATCAAGTGATGATCTTTGAAACTTTCTGAAACTGAGCTCCCCAAGTCTACAGGGGATCTAGCCATGCCTGGCCTTCCCCACCAACACAGAGCACATCTCCCCAAGGCTCCCAACCCACATGGGCCACAAATCGGGGTCCGCTATTACCCAACTCAGCAGGTGTTGCAGCCTGGGAGATGAAGCCTCACCAGCCCCACCCTGTTAAAAGCTCATGGTTCTTGGTTTATCACCCATCCCCTGGGCCCTGACTGCATACTGATCATTCACTCATCTGGGAACCACTGGCCACATTCTCCCACATTATACCTTAACCAGGTTGTTCCAGGTAACCGAGACTCCAATCCAGCTCTGCTGTATCCAACCTGTGACCTTGGGCAAAGTGTGGATCCTCTCCATGCCTCTGCTTTCTCACCTGTAAAGAGGGTCACCTTGGCTCTCTCTTCACTGGATTGTTGGAAAGATTAGATTGATTAGTATAGTCGAAGTGCTAAGGAGCCTGGCTCAGTAAATGTTAGGGCGATCAGTTCTTATCACACTGAGTGCAAAGGGATAGAGTCCACTCCATGGAGGCCTTCCCATCACTCCTGAGCTCTCAGGGACCAGCGACCAACAATGTTTAATGAATGACCAAACGGCGTGGGCATTTTTCTTCTTCCCACTCCAACTACAGAAGAAAGAACTCTTGGCAAACAGCTGGATAACCTCTTTTTCCTGAGATGTCTGAAGGCACCCGCCCCAAGCCAACTGGCCAGCCTCCAGCTGTTCTGAGCTACAGGTCAGGCACCAGATCTTATTCAAAGACACCATATACCCCCGACCCCCCACCCAGTGCTTTGCTGCATCTACCTTTCTCTTCAGCTAAAACACACAAGAGCAGAAAATACCTCCTGTCTTCCAATCCTTTGGTGTCCCTAGTCTCTGGGGAAGCTTCCCAGACTCTTTTGGAAGATTCCAGAGGACAATCATCTATGGGTCTCTTCTGCCTATGGATTATAAGGTCCTGGGGTTTCCTAAGAAAGGGAATACACCTGTTATCCTCCTGGCTCTGGCATATTGAGGAAACTAAACACTGAAGGTGATCCACGCTTTTCCAGAGGCTGGCTGATGGTGCCGGGGAGATGAGCACTTCCTGGCCAGCCCCTGTAGGCTCCGTGGCCAGCTATGCCTGGACCTTCTAGCAGCAATGCCTGCTGTATTCCGGCAAAGCCAAGTGCAGGAGTCCCAGGATAAGGCAGCCCCCAGTCCTGCAGTGAGGGCAGCCCTAGTACAACACAGCTTGGCCACATGGACCCTCATAGGGGTGGATGCGATCCCATTACCCACTCAGATGCCTGAGACTGTGCAGAAGCAGGGCCAGTGAAGGCAGAAGGCAGATCCAGTGCTTCAAGGGGGCCCTGCTATGCGGATTGAGAGTCTGCCATGTACATGGCTGAAGATGGCCAGGACACAGAACAGGGAGCAACAGCAGTACTCATTGCCTATTGCCCAACAACGCCAACAGGCAATGAGTGGTGCTGTGTGGAGTGATATATCAGACATAATATGTGCTGAGGCTGAAGCAACATGGAAGTCACATAATGGGACTGAGTTAGCCCTCAGTGCTCTGCCTCCAGGGCATAACTTGTGTTCTAAGTCAGCCCTGCAACTCACTACCTGCCTGACCTCAAGCAACCACTCTAGGCCTCAGTCTTCTCATAAGTAAAACAGGAATGGTGATCTTCACTTCAGGGGCTCACTGACAGGACTCAGCAGGGCTCTGCACATGCCAGGCAGCAAGAGCACAGGAACAGCAGCTCTCTTCCTAATACAACTAGAGAATAAAGGTGGAACCCAAGATAGTGGTCCCAATTCCACTGGCAGCCTTCAAGGAAAAAGTCCGTGATTTTACTTCAGCTACACCTTCCGACCTTCCCAGGTTCCTACGATAGCATCACCCTAGGATAAAAAGTACTGAAGCCCAAGACTTAACCTTGTAGTTAAAAAAAAAAAAAAAAAAAAAAAAAGATGTGATTAAATCTTTACAAAATGTGCCACCCACTGAATTTCTGAAAAGAAATCTGCTAAACCAAGCAGATACGATGATTAAAATCATTTGGAAAGCATGTCTTTTACCCCTTTCCCTAGAATTCTGATGTGTCGGAGGTCAGTGGTTAGATGATTTAAAAGGGAATTTAACTCCTTATTCCAGAAAAAGTCTCATGAATCGAAGTTCAATGCAGAGACCTATGATTTTGTCCAACACTCTTAGATCTAAAGTGAGCAAATTCTTTCATTAAACACACTGCAATCCACTTCCATAATATTTAATCTCTATTCATTTCTGTGTGATTTCTCTATGACCATATTTCCTTTTCTGCACCAACTGAAAAGTTAAATTAGCTCAACGATCACAACAAACTATAGCATCAGGTTAAATTATTTCTAAGAATGCCAACTTCAAGCTTTAGCTGGTTATTAATGATATATATATACACACATACACACAAATATATGTAGAGTTTGTGTTTGAATATACAGACACATATATCATAAAAACTCATTAAAATGAAGTCACATCTGACAAGATTACATTTTTTAAGAAGCAGCAAAAAAAAAAAATGCCTTCATATATAATTCTTCTATTTTATCCCTCATAAATGAATCTGACTTGCTTTTCTAGAGTTTTTCATTTAGTATGCAGCTAAGACAATTTTTAACATTAATGTAAAATATTTTTATCTTGGTCCTCCTACCTAATGTACACAAAAACATTAATTTCAAATGCCAGAATTATTGTTTCGTTTTTTTGAGATGGAGTCTCGCTCTGTCACCCAGGCTGGAGTGCCGTGGCACTATCTCCACTCACTGCAAGCTCCACCTTCCGGGTTCACACCATTCTCCTGCCTCAGCCTCCCGAGTAGCTGGGACAACAGGCACCCGCCACCACGCCCGGCTAATTTTTTTGTGTTTTTAGTAGAGACAGGGTTTCACCATGTTAGTGAGGATGGTCTCTATCTCCTGACCTCGTGATCCACCCGCCTTGGCCTCCCAAAGTGCTGGGATTACAGGCCTGAGCCACTGCGCCCGGCCTAGAATTATTGTTATAAAATATCTAATGTCTCTCTCAGGAGTAATTAGGTAACTTCATTTCCGTACATCAGTGGCATTGGCAACTACATATTTTCGAAATTTACTGTTATTTTCTTATTTCCAGGCTCCCTCAAATGTTTCAGGTTGAAAGCCCTGGCCTCCCACTGTCTTGCCACAACCCAGCTCTGTATCCTGTCCCCTCCCTACCCTGCACCTGGCATTGCACAGAAGGTGTGGGTGTCCCTTAAATGCTTCTGCAAGGCTTAGCTTACTCCTGCAATGTCTGTGCCTATTAGTGAAAGGCAAAAGGTCAAGGAAAGAATGCAATCAAGCTGTGACTCTAAAACCAGATGTTTTCTTTCAGGTAACTCTGAAAAGTCAGAGATTTATAATTTGATCATCTATGTATTTTACCCCGGAAAAGGCACTGAACAGGTTACATGTCCAGATCTTTGGATATAATCTATTGGAGAAAGGATCTGGGTCTGATGCATGGTTCTTACCCTAGCAGCAGCCCAAGAAGATAATGGAGCAATATGTCATGAACGGAGGGATGGGTGGATGAAGAGAACCGCAGCCCAACATGTCTCCCTAGGTGAAAAAATAAATGGAAGGGAGAATTCTTGCTTGCAAAAAATGAGCGGAGGATAGGAATAGTGAAAAAGGGAGTGAGAGGAGAGAGAGAGGGAAAAGAGACAAGACAGGGAAATAGCCAATAAAGCAGACACAAGAAAAAGGGAGAGATGAGAGGAGAAAGAAACGGGATGGGACAAGGAGGCAAGAGGCAGAAAGACAGGGGACAGGAACAGGAATGGGACTCAGTGAGGACCTGGGAGAATGCGGGAGGAAGCTGGCGACAGAAGGAAGGGAAGGACCCCACAGTCAAAGTCAGGACTCAAGAGCGCTACCGTGAGGAAAGGCAGTGGAAATGAGATGGACCCCGCTGACCGCTCCCGCTTGCTCCAGGTCTTGGCTCACCTGAGGGCGCTTCTCTCCCAGGCTGTCCGGCGGCACGCAGGAAGGGAGATGCCGACGCGGCCGCCACCGCCAAGGTCCCAGCTCGCGGCTCTGAACTTGGCGCCAGAGCCCTGAGGACACCTGGCCCCGCCTTCCTGGCTGCACACGCCTTCTGGGCAGGGCTTGTGGGTGGGCGGCCCCGGCGCGGGAGGGTGCGGCAGGCCAGAGAACCCGCAACCCGGGAGAAAGCCTCTGATCAGCTGGGCAGCCCAGCCCTCCCCGGGCTCAGCTCGGC
>NW_022314045.1:0-4857 GCF_002776525.5 Piliocolobus tephrosceles
AAATACATGTAGAATGCACTCACAACACACAACACTCATACAACACACAACACATGCAACTCACAAACACACGTACGACACACTCATACAACACACAACACTCAAACACACAATCAATGCAACTTAACACAATATACACATATAACACACATACAACTCATGCAACTCACATACAACACAACACACTCATACAACACATTCATACAGCACACACTGTACAGATTGTAAGTATGAAATTCAAAACAGTACACGCACGGTTTCTAAAGTATCATGAAAGCTTTTTTCAAAAAGGTCGTCCAACATCCAAACTGGTACCATGTCCTCATTTTCAGCTGCTGTTCAGATTCAAGCATTTTTATCATCCACTCTATGAATTGTAATAATACAGCATACACCCATTTTTCATTTTACACCCACTTTGGTGTGGGGTGCTCCAAAACAGGAGCCAGGAGCCTCAGAGTCGTCCCTCGGAACAAAACACAACCCACACTCAGAGGCCAGGAAGGGAACTCGGGGGCAACACACACTCTCTCATCTGCAGAGCTCTGCTTCAATTACTTCACACAGAGCCGGGGCTGGAACGGGGTTGGTGAGGTACAGACATGGCAAACCGAGACGAAATTGGCAGGTGGAGAAAGATCGGCCAAAATCCAAGGAAAAATGCTGAACATTTTCCACAAGTAGTTCACACAACAGATGATACTCGGGCTACTGAAAGTTTATTGAGAGGGGTCTTGCTCCAAAGAAAAAGTTCTCTCCCAAGGTTATCGAAGATTCACAGCAGACACCTGCCCCCAACACACCATTTGCTGAGGGCCTATGAGTCAAAAAGAAGATAAGACAGAAATAACAGTGCAGGGGGAGGAGAGCGGGAGGGGACCGAGAACTCGGAACCAAGTGAAGTGATGGGCGGACACTGAATGCCTGACTCCAGGGTTGTCAACTCAGAAAACAAGTCTGTTTAAGTCCGTAGTAAGTGTTAGTGCTTTGAACCTGCACTCAACACTGGAGAACCTCCCTGTGTTATGAAGACGATCTGAAAAATAATGTTAATTCACAATGGAGAGTGATGATTCAGCCACAGAAAAGAAAACTGATAGAATCCACTGCAAGTCACACTGTGTCTTTCTTTAAGGTTGGTTTATGGTGCAGAAAAGAGGCAGCTTGAGATCTAAAATACTTAAACTGGCAGACACCTCGTTTCCCTGAATTCTCACAACCGTGGCACCAGCTAGGGTAAGACAGACTTGCTTTCAGAGCTTCCAGAACAGCAGAACAGATCAATCATAAATATGCAAAAGTCATCTGAAGACAGAATTAATATTCCACGTTTTCACTTAAACTAGTCATGTGATTTCCAATAAGTGGGAAACATTCACACCAATTTTTATAAGAAAGTTCAATGTGAACACATAATACAGAATACTATCTTTGTTTTGGAATTTATTGATTTAATATGACAATTTCAATTGTCTTTAGGGATTCCTGATATTGAATGCTCATCTTTATTAATGATGAGCTACCCATTTTCTGACTGAGGAAATGGAAAGTTGTCACTACCTAACAGCAATACTCAAAACAGCCTGTATGAAAGGAAAAGGTATATCTGTGTGCACACACATGCATACACATGCATACACTTACCTAAACATGCACACACGTGTACGTACACGTACACGTGTATGTACATGTACATGCATATGTACACATGTGTGCATACATGCATATGCATGAACACACATGCACATATATGCATACACACGCATATATGCACATACACAAACACATATACACACGTACGCATGCACACATACATGCATATACACCTGCACATGGACACGCATACACGCACATACACACATGCACACACATGCATGTGTACATGCCTACGTAGGTATCATCTCAGGTATGTGGATTCAAAATTCTGATGCAAACAAGAATAATCACAAAATAAGGTAGGGTGTCAACAAGTGAGAATTGAGATGGAAGTTCTGGAATGTTCCAGAGACGATATAGGGAAGGTCCGCACAGTACATAAGCATCTTACCCGTTTTAAACGTGACCATTCCTGCCAACATCGGCCTGGATTAAGATGATTTCATTGACATAAGGAACAGAAAATATAATACTTGTTCTAATGAGATTCTCTAACCATTACATTACTTTCACAATGATAAGTAATCACTAAATAACTTTCTCTCAAGGGTCTAAAAATAAAAATAAGATAACAAAAGAAAGTCACAGTCCTGACAGTTTTATCATGCAAATCACAGCTGTGAAAATAAAGCATGTTTTTGAGGCTATGCCCTCCTCAAATATCCTTTATGGAATTTTGTACCAGTAATGGCTGGTAATTAATTGTTATACCAGGTGGAAAAGTATATCATTTGGGGTATATGAAGTAAATATGTAAAGAGAAATGACCACACACACCCGAAACCAGGTCTCATTTCACAACTGTTTCCTACTTTAGATTTGCTTAATTTATTTCATGAGGTGCCTCAAGGAGAGAAAGGAGAGCTGGGATCTGCCCCGAGGCTGCTTCGGGAAGAGCTGGATGGGCACCAAGCCCCTCAGACCAAGGGCTGAGCTGCGTGGCTATGACCCCATCACTACGGCTCCCCAAGCGTGTGTCCCTGTGTGTCACGCTAAACGCTACCACACAGATGACACACGCCACACGCCTGTCACAGGCTCAGCACACAGGGAGCAATCAGTAAGTGGTGACTAGAGAGAAGCGACGGCCTTCAGCGTGGATGGAGAAAACAGGCCACAGACTCACAGAGGAAACGTCACAGATCCACAGACGGAGAAAACACCACAGACGCATGGACGGAGGAAACAGACCACAGACGCATGGAGGGAAGAAAAGCACCACAGATGCACGGAGGGAGGAAAAGCGCCACAGACGCACACATGGAGAAAACGCCACAGACGCACGGACGAAGGAAACGCCACTAAGGCGTGGAAGGAAGAAAGGCCACAGACGCATGGATGGAGGAAATGCGACAGAGGCACGCTTGGAGAAAACAGTCCAGAGATGCACGAATGGAGGAAACGCGCCACTGAGGCACGCACGGAGAAAATAGGCCACAGACGCATGAAGGGAGGAAAGGCCACAGACGCATGGTCGGAGGAAACAAGGCAGAGACGAGCACACACCAGTGTGGAACATGGGACAGGAACGTCCCGGCCATACACCGTCCACCACTCCCACTAGGGACTTCCCACCCCAGAGCACTCAGGATGGCTGTGGAGCTCCTTCCACCCACCCCAGAGGTGAAGCTGGGGAGCCAGAGATGAGCAGGTTCACGTCCATCAAATGCGGCTGCAATCCCTGTAGTAACTGGAGGTCACCATTAAACAGAAGGGCACCTCACTTGGAATAAAAGCACTCTGCATAAAAGAACTCAAGATTGGCCGGAGACTGCTTAGAAACCATCACAATCATTCTTGTTAGTGACAGTGAAGCTTCAAGGGTGGTCACTTTTCCTGTAGAAACGCCACAGAGGTGATTCCTGGAACTCATTTAGAATATTTCTTTCCCGGAAACCACACAACCAAGAGTTTAATAATGCCGTCTCTTGACCAGAAAGATTCAGATTTCTGACGAAACTAAACCCTGGCCAGCCTCCTGATTCTAGAAGATGCTATACAGAAAAACTAACTCAAAGGGGTTGCATTTCTTTTGTCATCCATGACACATAAAAAAAAAATTAATATACAAAAAATGTAGGAATTGTACAGTGACTACCCAGGTATCTACCCCCTGGATCACAGATTAGATGTTAAATGTAAAGTTCTAAAGGTTTCCAGCTAAGGAAATGTGCAGTGTAAACCTCTACCTGGTTAGAACCAAGGGGAATGGAATGAGCTTTCCCCGGCCTTGCTGCTCAGCTGGGAGGGGCTGCCACAGCTCAGCCACCCCACCCCAGAGCACCCAGGATGGCTGTGGAGTTCCTGCCACCCACTCCAGAGGTGAGGCTGGATCCCCAATCGTCGTGTTAAGAGTGAGCCAGCCGGGCGCAGTGGCTCAAGCCTGGAACCCCTGCACTTTGGGAGGCTGAGATGAGCGGATCACGAGGTCAAGAGATTGAGATCATCCTGGCTAACATGGTGAAACTCCATTTACACTAAAAAAAAAAAAAAATACAAAAAACTAGCCAGGTGAGGTGGCAGGTGCCTGTAGTCTCAGCTACTTGGGAGGCTGAGGCAGGAGAATGGCACAAACCCGGAAGGCGGAGCTTACAGTGAGCTGAGATCTGGCCAGCGCACTCCATCCTGGGCAACACAGCGAGACTCCATCTCAAAAAACAAGACAAAACAAAAAAAAAAAAACAGTGAGCCAGCCTTTAGAGGCCATGTGGTCTATACTTGAATAGAAAATGTTCCAGGAAACCAAAGATTCCAATGCCTGTGATGAATTCCTAACCATTTGAAACCCAGGCTCCTCATCTATATAAAGAGAACAATGCTCTCTCCTGGGAAAGCATTTCAGAAGGAGGAAAAAGGATCCACATGAGAGCAGCTGAAAACTACAAGGCACCTGCAATTATAAGATTTTTTCTATATCTTTGCTTCAAGGAATGTCAGCATTCTAAATATTGCACTTCATCCCACATCACCTTTCAGGAGCAAATCATAACCATCAAAACTATCAGCAGAATCCCTACCAGCTCAGTCACCACGTGCTTCTTCTCCCTGCATGAGAATTCCTGCAGAACGATGGGACCATCCAAGAATGGCTCCCTGCCATCATGTGCCCATACTCCTTCCCAGGGAGATATTCCTGTACTCATGGGGCATGGGAAACCTGTATAACGCCACCAGAAAGTCCTTGTTTGACTTACACACTTC
>NW_022314047.1:0-5745 GCF_002776525.5 Piliocolobus tephrosceles
GGTTTATTTTTTAATCATAAAATGATATTGAATTTTATAAAATTATTTTTGGTGTATATTTGAAATGATTGTATTGTTTTGTTCTTGGTTCTGTTAAAATGTTTTACCATGTTTATTGCATTGCAATCAATAATAGTGCAATTATTGATTTATTGAACCATGCTTCCATCCCTAGGATGAATCTCACTTAATCATGGTGAATAATCTTTCTAATGTGTTATTAAAATGAGTTTCCTTGTATTTTTTGTTGAGAATTTTTATATCTATTAATCAGTTATATTGGCCTGTAGTTTATTTATTTTTCTTTGCTGTTGTTGTGTCCTAGTTTGATATTAGTTATCAAAATAGTGCTGGCTTTGTAGAATGAATTTGGAAGTAGTATCTCCCCATCATTTTTTTTTTTGGAAAAGTTTGAGTAGAATTGGTATTCTTATTAAATGTTTGGTAGAATTCAGCATTGAAGTGATCAGGTCCTGGGCTTCTCTTTGATGGGGGACATATTATTATAACTTTAATTTTGTTTCTCTTTATTGGTTTATAGGAGTTTTTTTACATCTTCATAGTTCCTTCTTGGTAGGTTGTATCCAAGAATTTATGAATTTCTTCTAAGTTTTCCAATATGTTGATATAAAGTTGTTCCCAGTAGTGTCTAATGATTTTTTTTTTTTTATTTCTGTAGTCTGTTTTATGTCATCTTCTTCACTTCTGATTCTATTTGGGTCTTCTCTTTTTTTATAGTTAAGTTTTGCTGATTTTAGTTTTCAAGAAAAAGCTTTTTCATTTATATGGTTTTCTGTATTTTTTATTTTCATTTATTTCTGGTCTGATTTAATTATTTCTTTCTTTTGGATTTGGTTTGTTCTAATTTTGGATTTGGTTTGTTCTCGATTTTCTAGTCATTTGAGGTGTATCATTAGGTTGTTTATTTAAAGTCTTTTTTTTAATTTTAATTTTTATGTTTTTATTATACTTTAAGTTCTAGGGTACATGTGCATAATGTGCAGGTTTGTTACATATGTATACTTGTGCCATGTTGGTGTGCTGCACCCATCAACTCATCAGCACCCATCAATTCATCATTTATATCAGGTATAACTCCCAATGCAATCCCTCCCAACTCCCCCTCCCCCCTCCCCATGATAGGCCCCAGTGTGTGATGTTCCCCTTCCCGAGTCCAAGTGATCTCATTGTTCAGTTCCCACCTATGAGTGAGAACATGCGGTGTTTGCTTTTCTGTTCTTGTGATAGTTTGCCAAGAATGATGGTTTCCAGCTGCATCCATGTCCCTACAAAGGACGCAAACTCATCCTTTTTTATGGCTGCATAGTATTCCATGGTGTATATGTGCCACATTTTCTTAATCCAGTCTGTCACTGATGGACATTTGGGTTGATTCCAAGTCTTTGCTATTGTGAATAGTGCCACAATAAACATACGTGTGCACATGTCTTTATAGCAGCATGATTTATAATCCTTTGGGTATATGCCCAGTAGTGGGATGGCTGGGTCATATGGTACATCTAGTTCTAGATCCTTGAGGAATTGCCATACTCTTTTCCATAATGGTTGAACTAGTTTAAAATCCCACCAACAATGTAAAAGTGTTCCTATTTCTCCACAACCTCTCCAGCACCTGTTTTTTCCTGACATTTTAATGATTGTCATTCTAACTGGTGTGAGATGGTATCTCATTGTGGTTTTGATTTGCATTTCTCTGATGGCCAGTGATGATGAGCATTTTTTCATGTGTCTGTTGGCTGTATGAATGTCTTCTTTTGAGAAATGTCTGTTCATATCCTTTCCCCACTTTTGGATGGGGTTGTTTGTTTTTTTTCTTGTATATTTGTTTGAGTTCTTTGTAGATTCTGGAAATGAGCCCTTTGTCAGATGAGTAGATTGCAAAAATGTTCTCCCATTCTGTAGGTTGCCTGTTCACTCTGATGGTAGTTTCCTTTGCTGTGCAGAAGCCCTTTAGTTTAATGAGATCCCATTTGTCAATTTTGGCTTTTGCTGCCGTTGCTTTTGGTGTTTTAGACATGAAGTCCTTGCCCATGCCTATGTCCTGAATGGTACTACCTAGGTTTTCTTCTAGGGTTTTTATGGTAATAGGTCTAACATTTAAGTCTCTAATCCATCTTGAATTAATTTTTGTATAAGGAGTAAGGAAAGGATCCAGTTTCAGCTTTCTACTTATGGCTAGCCAATTTTCCCAGCACAATTTATGAAATAGGGAATCCTTTCCCCATTTCTTGTTTCTCTCAGGTTTGTCAAAGATCAGATGGCTGTAGATGTGTGGTATTATTTCTGAGGACTCTGTTCTGTTCCATTGGTCTATATCTCTGTTTTGGTACCAGTACTATGCTGTTTTGGTCACTGTAGCCTTGTAGTATAGTTTGAAGTCAGGTAGCGTGACGCCTACAGCTTTGTCCTTTTGACTTAGGATTGTCTTGGCAATGCGGGCTCTTTTTTGGTTCCATATGAACTTTAAAGCAGTTTTTTCCAATTCGGTGAAGAAACTCATTGGTAGCTTGATGGGGATGGCATTGAATCTATAAATAACCTTGGGCAGTATGGCCATTTTTACGATATTGATTCTTCCTATCCATGAGCATGCTATGTTCTTCCATTTGTTCGTGTTCTCTTTTATTTCACTGAGCAGTGGTTTGTAGTTCTCCTTGAAGAGGTCCTTTACATCCCCTGTAAGTTGGATTCCTAGGTATTTTATTCTCTTTGAAGCAATTGTGAATGGAAGTTCATTCCTGATTTGGCTCTCTGCTTGTCTGTTACTGGTGTATAAGAATGCTTGTGATTTTTGCACATTAATTTTGTATCCTGAGACTTTGCTCAAGTTGCTTATTAGCTTAAGGAGATTTTGGGCTGAGACAATGGGGTTTTCTAAATATGCAATCATGTCATCTGCAAACAGGGACAGTTTGACTTCTTCTTTACCTAACTGAATACCCTTGATTTGTTTCTCTTGCCTGATTGCCCTAGCCAGAACTTCCAACACTATGTTGAATAGGAGTGGTGAGAGAGGGCATCCCTGCCTTGTGCCAGTTTTCAAAGGGAATTTTTCCAGTTTTTGCCCATTCAGTATGATATTAGCTGTGGGTTTTTCATAAATAGCTCTTATTATTTTGAGGTACGTTCCATCAATACCGAATTTATTGAGCGTTTTTAGCATAAAGGGCTGTTGAATTTTGTCAAAAGCCTTTTCTGCATCTATTGAGATAATCATGTGGTTCTTATCTTTGGTTCTGTTGATATGTCAGATTACATTTATTGATTTGTGAATGTTGAACCAGCCTTGCATCCCAGGGATGAAGCCCACTTGATCATTGTGGATAAGTTTTTGATGTGCTGCTGAATCCGGTTTGCCAGTATTTTATTGAGGATTTTTGCATCAATGTTCATCAGGGATATTGGTCTAAAATTCTCTTTTTTTGTTGTGTCTCTGCCAGCCTTTGGTATCAGGATGATGTTGGCCTCCTAAAATGAGTGAGGGAGGATTCCCTCTTTTTATATTGATTGGAATAGTTTCAGAACGAATGGTAACAGCTCCTCCTTGTACCTCTGGTAGAATTCAGCTGTGAATCCATCTGGTCCTGGACTTTTTTCAGTTGGTAGGCTATTAATTATTGCCTCAATTTCAGAGCCTGCTATTGGTCTAGTCAGGGATTCAACTGCTTCCTGTTTTAGTCTTGGGAGAGTGTAAGTGTCCAGGAAATTATCCATTTCTTCTAGATTTTCTAGTTGATTTGCGTAGAGGTGTTTATAGTATTCTCTGATGGTAGCTTTTGTTTCTGTGGGGTCGGTGGTGATATCCCCTTTATCATTTTTTATTGCATCTATTTGATTCCTCTCTTGTCTTCTTTATTAGTCTTGCTCGCGTTCTGTCGATTTTGTTGATCTTTTCAAAAAACCAACTCCTGGATTCATTGATTTTTTGGAGGGTTTTTTGTGTCTCTATCTCCTTCATTTCTGCTCTGATCTTAGTTATTTCTTGCCTTCTGCTAGCTTTTGAATGTGTTTGCTCTTGCCTCTCTAGTTCTTTTAATTGTGATGTTAGATTGTCAATTTTAGTTCTTTCCTTCTTTCTCTTGTGGGCATTTAGTGCTATAAATTTCCCTCTACACACTGCTTTAAATGTGTCTCAGAGATTCTGGTATGTTGTATCTTTGTTGTCATTGGTTTCAAAGAACATGTTTATTTCTGCCTTCATTTGGTTATGTATCCAGTAGTCATTCAGGAGCAGCTTGTTCAGTTTCCATTAAAGTCTATTTTTATTCAAATATTTATTGCTATATACCTCATGCCTAGTACTAGTTTTGCTGTTTCTCAGACTTTTTATGTTGTCTTTTAAGAACTTTTCAAATTTTCCTTCTTCCTTTATTCATTGACCCACCCATTGGTCATTCAGGAGCATGTTGTTTAATTTTGATGTGTTTGTGTAGTTCTTGAGTTTTCTCTTATTATGTATTTCTACTTGTATTACAGTTTGTTCCGAAGAAATATTTATTATTATTTTTATTTTTTTCAATTTGTTGACCTAAATTTGTTTTGTTTAGTGGCCTAAGATATAGCCTGTTCTGAAAACATTTCCATGTGTTGATAAAAAGAATGTTTATTCTGTTGCCATTGGGTGAAACATTCTGTAAGTTTCAGTTATTCCTATTTGATCTAGTGTGTAGTTTAAGTCTGATGTTTCCTTGTGGATATTCTGTTTTAGTGATCTGTCCATTACTGTAAGTGATGTGTTGAAGTTTTCAGTAGTTACTAAATTGCAGTCTGTATCTTCCTTCAGATTAATTAGTTTTTTTTATATACTTTTGTGTTGCAGTGTTGTGTGCATTAGTATTTATATTGGATTTATCCTCTTGCTGAAATGAAATATTTATCATTATGTAGTGACATTTTTCTCTTTTACAATCTTGACTTCTAGTCTGTTTTATCTAAACATAGCTACCCTTATTTTTCTTCGTATCCACTGGAATGGAATATCTTTTTTCTTTCTATCCCTTTATTTGCAGTCTATGTGTGTCTTTACAGGTGGAATGGATTTCTAGTAGACAGTATAGTTGGTTCTTGTTTCTTTATTCAATCAGCAACTCTTTTTTAGAACTGGGAAGTTAAGTTCAATTACATTCAATGATGTTAGTGGTAATACACAAGGACTTACTGCCTTTTTTTTTTTTTTTTGCTTGTTTTATATTTCATTTGAAACTCTTTTGTCCCATTTTTCATTTTTTTAATTGTCTTTGTGGTTAAGTGATTTTCTCTAGTAGTATATTTTAATTCACTGCTTTTTATTTTTAACATATCTATTCAGATTTCTGTATTGTGGTTACCACGAGGTTTACAAAACCTATTATAGATGTAATAAGTCATTTTACAGAGATGTCAACTTATAAAAAAAGAACAAAAAATGTTTAGAACTAACTATATTTTAACTCCATTACCCCCAACATTTTGACTTTTTGTTGTCTCAATTTACATATTTTAATATTGTCTATCTCTGAACAGGTTTCTCTATTTTTGGTTTAGATATATTTGTCTTTTAGGCTTCATATTAGAGATAGGAGTGGATTGCATCTCACAAAATACAGCATTAGAGTATTATAAGGTGGTCTATTTAGTTAACTTTTTCTGCAGGATTTATACCTCTAAATATCTTTTTGCAATGTGTTTTTTTTTTCTTTCAGATTGAAGCACACTCTTTAGTATTTCTTGGAAGGTGGGTCTGCT
>NW_022314048.1:0-145 GCF_002776525.5 Piliocolobus tephrosceles
GTCCAAGTGAGCTCATTGTTCAGTTCCCACCTATGAGTGAGAACATGTGGCGTTTGGTTTTCTCTTTTTGTGATAGTTTGCTAAGAATGATGGTTTCAAGCTGCATCCATGTCCCTACAAAGGACGCAAACTCATCCTTTTTTAT
>NW_022314048.1:155-6898 GCF_002776525.5 Piliocolobus tephrosceles
CTTAATCCAGTCTGTCACTGATGGACATTTGGGTTGATTCCAAGTCTACCACAAAATCACTGTTTTTGTGGTATCTGAGGAAGAACATTTGGGAATGATCCTTACTATATGGAGAAAGAAATATCCTTAGGTAAAATCCAGAAGGAAGCTTTCTGTGAAACTGGTGTGTCATCTTAATTCTTCTCACTCAGATAAACCTCTCTTTTCATTGAGCAGTTTTCTAGCCCTCTGTATGTGTAGCGTGTGATGGCATATTCGGGAGCACTTTGAGGCTAACGGTGAAAAAGGATATATGTTCAGACCAAAACTGGAGAGAAGCTTTCCGAAGAACTTCTTTGAGACGTATGCATTCCAGTCACACTGTTATACCTCTCTTCTCATACAGCGTCGGGGAAACCATTTTGGAGAAACAGGTACCAACTGACATTCGGGAGCATGTTGATACCGATGGTGAAAAGGGAAATAGCCTCAGACAAAAACTGGAAAGAAGCTTTCTAGGAAACTACTCTGTTATATGTGTAATCATCTCACACTGATAAAGCATTCTTTACATTACGTGGTTTGAAACTCTCATGGTTGGATCCACGAAGGGACCTACGGGAGCACATTCTGGACTATGGTGAAAAAGGAAATATCTTCAGATAAAAACTGAAGAGAAGCTTTCTGTGAATCTGCTTTTTGCTATGTTTATTCATCTCACATAGATGAAGCTTACTTTACATTACATAGCTTGGAAACTCCCTCGTGGATGAAATCGCGAAGGGATATTTGGGATCACCTACGGACTTTTGGTGAAATAGGAAATGTAGTCAGATAAAAAATGGAGAGAAGTTCTCTGAGAAACTGCTTGGTGATGTGAGTATTCAACTCAGGGAGTCATAACTTTCTTCTCATAAGGCACAGTTTGAACACTGTTCCTGTAAAACCAAAAGAGTGGTATTCGGAGCACATAGGTGACAAGGGCAAAACGTGAAATGCCGTCCAATAAAAAACAGAAAGAAGCACTTGAGGAAACTGCTCTCTGACATGCCCATTCTTTTCACAGGGTTAAAGCTTACTCTACATTTTCCAGTTTTAAAATCATTCTTTGAGTGTTCTGCGAAGGGATACTAAGTGGCGACCAGAGGCCTGTGTGAAGCAAGGAAATGTCTTTCATCGAAAATTGGAGAGATGCTTTCTGCGCAACTCTTTTGTAATGTTTGTATTCATCTCATAGTGTTAAACCATTCTTTGGATTGAGCAGTTTGATATCACTGTTTCTCTGGAATCTGAGAAAGGTCATTTGGAAACACTTTTTAGAACATTCTGTAAAATAAATAATCTCGGAGAGTAAGCAGAAGGAAGGTTTCTGTGAAACTGCTCTGTGTCACGTGAATTCCGCTCACACAGTTTACTCTCTCTTTTCATATAGTTGTATCATAACGCTGTTTTTGTTTAGTCTGCGAATTGATATTCTGGAGGGCTTTGAGGCTTTTGGTGAGAAAAGAAATGTCTTCAGATAGAAACTGGTGAGAAGCTTTCTGAGGAGCTGCTTTGTGACGTGTGCATTCCACTCACTGAAATATACCTGTCTTCTCATAGAGGATTCTGGAATCCCTTTTGGAGGAAATGCTACCAGGAGATATTTGGGAGTATAGAGAGGGCTATGGTGAAAAAGGAAATATCCTCAGAGAAAAACTGGAAAGAAAATTTCTGTGAAACTGCTTTGCATTAGATATATTTATTCATCTCGCATAGTTCAAACTTCTCTTATATTACGCAGTTTGGAAACTCCGTCATGCACGGATCTGCGAGGGGACTTTCGGGAACACATTCATGCCTATGGTGAAAGAGGAGATATCTTCAGATAAAACCTGTGTAGAAGCTTTCTGTGAAACTGCTTTGTGATGTACGCATTTCACTCTGGGTGTTATGCCTCTTTTCTCACAAGGCAGTGTTTGAATACTGTACCTGTGAAACCGAACAACTGATATTTTGGTTCACATTGAGGACTATGACGAATAGTGAAATATACTGAAATAAAATCAAGGTAGAAGTGTTCCAAGAATCTGCTCTCTGATATGTGCATTCATTTCTCAGTGTTAATCCTTACTCTACATTGTCCAGTTTCAAAACTCTGTCTTTGAATAAATTGTGAAAGGATATTTAGTGATGCCCGGAGGCTTGTGGTGAGCAAGGAAACGTCTTCTGATGAAACTTGCCGAGAAACTTTCTGAGCAACTGCTTTGTGATGTGTGTATTTGTCTCAAAGAGGTAAACCATTCTTTGGATTGAGCAGCTTGAATTCACTGTTTCTGTGGCATTTCAGGAAGGACATTTGGGAACGATCCTTAGAATATGGAGAAAGAAATATCCTCAGGAAATATCCATTGCAATCTTTCTGTCAAACTCCCCTGTGTTGTCTTAATTCCACTCTCTCAGTTAAGCCTCTCTTTTCATTGAGCAGTTTTCTAACCCTGTATATGTTTAGCGTGTGATGGGATACTCGGGAGCACTTTGAGGCTTACGGTGAAAAAGGAAATATATTCAGACCGAAACTAGAGAGAAGCTTTCCAAGGAAATGATTTGTGACGAGTTCATTCCAGTCACAGTGTTATACCTCTCTTCTCATACAGCATGGGGGAATCTCTTTTGGAGAAACAGGTACGTGGTTTGAAACTCTCATGGTTGGATCCACGAAGGGACCTACGGGAGCACATTCTGGACTATGGTGAAAAAGGAAATATCTTCAGATAAAAACTGGAGAGAAGCTTTCTGTGAATCTGCTTTTTGCTATGTTTATTCATCTCACATAGATGAAGCTTTCTTTACATTACATAGCTTGGAAACTCCCTCGTGGATGAAATCGCGAAGGGATATTTGGGATCACCTACGGACTTTTGTGTTTTCAGGATATCCAGGAGCACATTGATGCGAATGGTGAAAAGGGAAATAGCCTCAGACAAAAACTGGAAAGAAGCTTTCTAGGAAACTACTCTGTGATATGTGTAATCATCTCACATAGTAAAGCTTTCTTTACATTATGCACCTTGGAAACTCTCATGGACAGATCCACAAAGGGACCTTTGGGAGCACATTGAGGACTATGGTGCAAATGTAAATATCTTCAGATAAAAACTGGAAAGAAGCTTTCTGTGATTCTGCTTTTTTCTATGTTTATTCATCTCACTGAGATGAAGCTTTCTTTACATTACGCAGCTTGGAAACTCCCTCATGAATGGATCCATGAAAGGATATTTGGGCACACCTTGGAGTCTATGATGAAATAGGAAATCTAGTAAGATAAAAACTGGAAAAAAGCTTTCAGAGAAACTGCTTCATGATGTGAGCATTCCCCTCAGGGAGTTACAACTTTCTTCTCATAAGGCACAGTTTGAACACTGCTCCTGTAACATCAAAAGAGTGTTATTCGGAGCCCATTGAAGACTACGGCAAAAAGTGAAATATTGTCCAATAAAAAAGAGAAAGAAGCACTCGAAGAAACTGCTCTCTGACATGTCCATTATTTTCACAGGGTTAAAGCTTACTCTACTTTCCCAGCTTGAAAGTCAGTCTTTCAGCGTTCTGCAAAGGGATAGTAAGTGGCAACCGGTGGCCTGTGTTGAGCAAGGAAATGTCTTCCATCGAAAATCGGAGAGAAGCTTTCTGCGCAACACTTTTGTGATGTTTCTATTCATCTCATAGAGTTAAATCATTATTTTGATTGAGCAGTTTCAAATCACTGTTTCTGTTATATCTGAGGAAGGACATTTGGAAACACTCTTTAGAATATCCAGAAAAAGAAATAACCTCAGAGAGAAAACTGAAGGAAGCTTTATGTGAAACTGCTCTGTCTCACGGGAATTCCAGTGACACAATTGAGCTACTATTTTTATTGAGCACTATTATAACCCTGTTTATGTTTAGTCTGTGAAGGTATATTCAGGAGCGCTTTGAGGCTGATGGTGACAAATGAAACGTCTTCAGACAAAAACTGGAAAGAAGCTTTCTGAGAAGCTGCTTTGTGACGTGTGCATTCCACTCACAGTAATATACCTTTGCTCTCTTACAGGATTCCAGAATCCCTTTTGGAGAAAGAGCTACCAAAAGACATTCAGGGGTATAGGGTGGGATATGGTGACAAAGGAAATATCCACAGAAAAAAACTGGAAGGAAGACTTCTGTGAAACTGCTTTGTGTTAGATATATTAATTCCTCTTGCGTAGTTAAAACTTTTCTTTTATTATGCTTTGGAAACTCCGTCATGCAAGGATACGCGAAGGGATATTCAGGAGGACATTGAGGCCGATGGTGAAAGAGGATAAATCTTCAGATTAATTTGCATAGAAGCTTTCTGAGAAACTACTTTGTGATGTATGCATTCCACTCAGGGAGTTTTACCTCTTTTCTCACAAGGCAGCGTTTGAACACTGTTCCTGAGAAACCGAAAATGTGATATTTTGGAACGCATTGTGGTCTATGGCGAATAGTAAAATATACTGAAATAAAATGGAGTAAGAAGTGTTGCAAAAATCTGCTCTCTGATACGTGCCTTCAATTCACAGGGTTAATGCTTACCCAGTTTCCAAACTCTGTCTTTGAAGGATCTGTGAAGGGATATTTAGTGACGCTTGATGGCTGGTGGTCAGTGAGTAAACATGTTCTGATGAAAACTGCAGAGACACGTTCTGAGCAACTGCTTTGTGATGTGTGTATTCGTCTCATAGCATTAAACCATTCTTTGGATTGAGCAGCTTGAAATCACTGTTTTTGTGGAATCTGAGGAGGGACATTTGGTAACGATGCTTAGAATATGGAGAAAGAAATATCACCAGGTAATATCCAGAAGGAAGCTTTCTGTGAAACTGCTCTGTGCCATCTTAATTCCTGTCACTCATATAAGCCTCTCTTTTCACTGAGCAGTTTTCTAGCCCTGTGTATGTTTAGCGTGTGATGGGATATTCGGGAGCACTTAGAGGCTAACAGTGAAAAAGGAAATATGTTCAGACCTAAAGTGAAAAGAAGCTTTCTGAGGAACTGCTTTCTGACATGTGCATTCCAGTTACAGTGTTATACCTCTCTTCTCATACAGTGTCAGGGAAACCCTTTTGGAGAAACAGATAGCAAGTGATATTCAGGAGCAAGTTGATTCTGATGGTGAAAAGGGAAATAGCCTCAGACAAAAACTGGAAAGGTTTCCAGGAAACTACTCTGTGATATGTGTAATCATCTCACACAGATAAAGCTTTCTTTACATTAAGCACCTTGGGAACTGTCATGGACGGATCCACGAAGGGACTTTTGAGAACACATTGAGGACTATGGTGAAAATGGAAATATCTTCAGAAGAAAACTGGAAAGAAGGTTTCTGTAAATCTGCTTTTTGCTATGTTTAACCATCTCACATACCTAAAGCTTTCTTTACATTGCAGAGCTTGGAAACTCCCTCGTGGATGTATCCGCGATGGGATATTTGGATCACATTCGGGCCTACGGTGAAATAGGAAATATAGTCAGATAAAAACTGGGGAGAAGTTTTCTGAGAATCTGCTTGGTGATTTGTGCATTCCATTCAGGCAGCTATAACTTTCTTCTCATAAGCACAATTTGAACTCTATTCCTGTAAAACCAAAGAGTGATATTCGCAGTACATTTAAGACTACGGCAAAAAGTCAAATGTCGCCCAATAAAAAACAGAAAGAAGCACTCGAAAAAGTTGCTCTCTGACATGTCCATTCTTTTCACAGTATTAAAGCTTTCTCTACATTCCCCAGTTTGAAAGACGGTCTTTGAGGTTCCTACGAAGGGATAGTAAGTGGCAACCGCAATCATGTGTCGAGCAAGGAAATGTGTTCCATCGAAAATCGGAGAGAATCTTTCCGTGCAACTCTTTTGTGATGTTTGTATTCATCTCATAGAGTTATATGATTGTTTTGATTGAGCAGTTTGAAATCACTGTTTCTGTGGAATCTGAGAAAGGACATTTGGAAACGCTCTTTAGAATATCCTGAAAAAGAAGTAACTTCAGAGAAAATGAGAAGGAAGCTTTCTGTGAAACTTCTCTGTGTCACGTGAATACTGCTCACACCATTAACCTTCTCTTTTCATAGAGCAGTATCATAACACTGTTTTTGATTAGACTGCAAAGGGTTATTCTGGAACCCTTTGAGGCTTACGTTGAGAAAGGAAACGTCTTTAAATAGAAACTGGAGAGACGTTTTCTGAGGAACTGTTTTGTGACATGTGCGTTCCACTCACAGAAATATACCCTTCTTCTCATATAGGATTCCGAAATTCCTTTTGGAGAAAAAGCTACCAGGGGACATTCAAGAGTAAAGGGAGGGCTATGGTGGAAAAGGAAATATCCTCAGAGAAAAACTTGAAAGAAAATTTTTGTGAAACTGTTTTGTGATAGATATATTTATTTATCTTGCAAGTTAAAACTTTTCTTATGTTTTCTACTTATGGCTAGCCAATTTTCCCAGCACCATTTATTAAATAGGGAATCCTTTCCCCATTTCTTGTTTTTCTCAGGTTTGTCAAATATCAGATGGTTGTAGATGTGTGGCATTATTTCTGAAGGCTCCGTTCTGTTCCATTGGTCTATATCTCTGTTTTGGTACCAGTACCATGCTGTTTTGGTTACTGTAGCCTTGTAATATAGTTTGAAGTCTGGGATTGTAAACTAGTTCAACCATTATGGAAAACAGTATGGCGATTCCTCAAGGATCTAGAACTAGATGTACCATATGACCCAGCCATCC
>NW_022314049.1:0-2166 GCF_002776525.5 Piliocolobus tephrosceles
AAACAAACAAACAAATTCCAGGTAAATGATACCCAGTTGACTTGTGATTCCTTCAACTGTATAACTTCCTTAATCATAGCATAATATAAACATACAGCACATCTGTCCTAATAATTTTAGACGACAATCCCAGATTATGGATCCCATCAATTGGCCCAAGCCTTGGTTGGCCAACTCCGGTATACATTTTCTAAGCCTTTTTCTTATTCAGCTGACTCATTGTGCTTGCAGAGTCTTAGGCATGAACATTTTTGTGAAATTCCCCTTGGGTACATCAATAACCTTTGTTGTGTTGTCCTTAGTAGCAATGCACAGCTCCACTCAGGCAGCTCAATACGTAGAAATTTGGATGTGTCCAACTGACCAGGTATGGATGCTTAAATACAAACTTAACACCGAGATACACGTGGAAGTAGCAATGTTATGATGACTACAGTTCTGTGACTAGGAAAACAGATCTAAAGCTTGTAGCTGCAGCAGCAACTGCATTCGCATTTTAACCATACTCATATTTGTTCAACCAATTTGTAATAAAACCAAAGTGAATATCCATGGAAACTTCTAAAGGCCCATTTACAGGGGACTTTCACATCCAGTGTTACTTTTGATTTTCATGGTTTACAAAATTAAATCCTTAACTTGAATAAACATACTCAAATATTTCAGCCCTCTCTGCAAACCTGGGCAGAATTCCAACAAGGTTTAGAGATCCTTAACTTTTCGACCTGCTTTGAGTATCTCCTCAATGTCTTTTCTTTGTGATTATCAGAGTGATGCAGTTATGTCTCTGTTTTACATTCACTGTCTGTAAAATCAGTTGGACCACCAAACAGCAATTGAGAACTGCACAGCCTGCAATTACCTTTACTCAACTAATGCAAAAACAAAAAGGAAGAGTTCTTAGAGGTCCAAAGAATGATAATCATGGATAACTCAGTAATGCCTGGAAGGTCTATGAGCAGACAGCCAACTGTTTTCATTAAAGCAGGTTGTTGGCAAACTGACACACCACGTCTGGTGCCAGAAGGAATGCTGAGGGCTGGCATGCCCCAAGTACAATATTGCTTGAGGTTATATATAGGAACATCTGAAGCTTGATGTATAAAGAAAGCAATTATGTGAGCCTATGATAAATCAAGCAACTGACCAACAATTACTTTGCCCCCCTCTTTATTCTGCCTAATAAATATGAAGCCCTGTAGAAGCTCAGGACCTTTGCTCACTGGATGTGTAGAGTCCCCTGACCCCTCTTTTAAAACACATCTTCTTTTTTTTGTTTTTGCATTCACCACCCCCCCTTCATTTTATCCCTTAGTAAACCACTGCTACTGCGTCTATATTAAAAATGTAAAACAAAAATAGAAACATACATGGACTTGTTGGCCGGCACATGTCATCCAGGATATTGAGGAAGCAGAGGCGAAAAATCCCAAGAATCCCTTGCACCCGGGAGACAGAGGTTGCAGTGGGCCAAAATCACACCTTTGCACCTCAGCCTGGATGAAAAAGTGAGACTCCATCTCAAAAACAGCAAGAAACTAAAAAGCAAAAAAGAAACCAAAGAGAGCAAAAATTATGATTTGGATAAAAGAACCAAAAAACAAGGTGCAGGTGGAGAAAAATTCAGGAAGCACTTCTGAATAGTAACCTTTATGCAAAATATACAAAGAAATAAATAAGATGACCCAGTTAATAGGTAAAGACCTGAAGAGATACCTCACCAAAAAAGATATGGAGATGGAAAACAAGCTCGCGAAACACTGCTCTAACAAAATAAGCCCCTGTTGCTTCTGCTGAAGGCTGAGACTCCAAGCCATTTCCTGAGGAGAAAGAGTTGCTACCCGAATGGCTGTGGCTCTAAAGACCATCCCCACCTACTGCAGCTCTATCCTTCCTCCAGGGTCCAAGTGTTCACCAGATATTGGGCATGATCTCCAGGAAACAGCCAGAAGCTGGATGAATTATTCCTCAGCTTTTCTTAAAATTTTGGATGCCAAATATTGTCCTTTGGTTGGAAGTTTTATATTTCTCCTAACCATCTTGAGTCACTGACAAGTATTAGAAAAGATGGTTTTCACCCTACGCTTGTTTCCATAAAGAGATAAAAGAAGTGGCTTGTCCAGGCATGGTGGCTCACACCTATAATCCCAGCACTTTGGGAGACTG
>NW_022314050.1:0-12645 GCF_002776525.5 Piliocolobus tephrosceles
ACCGATGGACATTTGGGTTGATTCCAAGTCTTCGCTATTGTGAATAGTGCCGCAATAAACATACATGTGCGTGTGTCTTTATAGCAGCATGATTTATAATCCTTTGGGTATATACCCAGTAATGGGATGGCTGGGTCATATGGTACTTCTAGTTCTAGATCCTTGAGGAATCGCCATACTGTTTTCCATAATGGTTGAACTAGTTTACAATCCCACCAACAGTGTAAAAGTGTTCCTGTTTCTCCACATCCTCTCCAGCACCTGTTGTTTCTTGACTTTTTAGTGATTGCCATTCTAACTGGTGTGAGATGGTATCTTTTTGTGGTTTTGATTTCCATTTCTCTGATGGCCAGTGATGACGAGCATTTTTTCATGTGTCTGTTGGCTGTATGAATGTCTTTTAAGAAATGTCTGTTCATATCCCTTGCCCACTTTTTGATGGAGTTGTTTGTTTTATTCTTGTAAATTTGTTTGAGTTCTTGTAGGTTCTGGATATTAGCCCTTTGACAGATGAGTAGATTGCAAAAATTTTCTCCCATTCTGTAGGTTGCCTGTTCACTCTGATGGTAGTTTCTTTTGCTGTGCAGAAGCTCTTTAGTTGAATTAGATCCCATTTGTCAATTTTGGCTTTTGTTGTCATTGCTTTTGGTGTTTTAGACATGAAGTCCTTGCCCATGCCTATGTCCTGAATGGTACTACCTAGGTTTTCTTCTAGGGTTTTTATGGTATGAGGTCTAACATTTAAGTCTCTAATCCATCTTGAATGAATTTCATATAAGGAGTAAGGAAAGGATCCAGTTTCAGCTTTCTACTTATGGCTAGCCAATTTTCCCAGCACCATTTATTAAATAGGGAATCTTTTCCCCATTGCTTGTTTTTCTCAGGTTTGTCAAAGATCAGATAGCTGTAGATGTGTGGTATTATTTCTGAGGAGTCTGATCTGTTCCATTGGTCTATATCTCTGTTTTGGTACCAGTACCATGCTGTTTTGGTTACTGTAGCCTTGTAGTATAGTTTGAAGTCAGGTAGCATGATGCCTCCAGCTTTGTTCTTTTGACTTAGGATTGTCTTGGCAGTGCGGGCTCTTTTTTGGTTCCATATGAACTTTAAAGCAGTTTTTTCCAATTCTGTGAAGAAACTCATTGGTAGCTTAATGGAGATGGCATTGAATCTATAAATTACCTTGGGCAGTATGGCCATTTTCATGATATTGATTCTTCCTATCCATGAGCATGGTATGTTCTTCCATTTGTTTGTGTCCTCTTTGATTTCACTGAGCAGTGGTTTGTAGTTCTCCTTGAAGAGGTCCTTTACATCCCTTGTAAGTTGAATTCCTATGTATTTTATTCTCTTCGAAGCAATTGTGAATGGAAGTTAATTCATGATTTGGCTCTCTGTTTGTCTGTTACTGGTGTATAAGAATGCTTGTGATTTTTGCACATTAGTTTTGTATCCTGAGACTTTGCTTATCAGTTTAAGGAGCATTTAAGAAGTTGCTTATCAGTTTAAGGAGATTTTGGGCTGAGATGTTGGGGTTTTCTAAATATACAATCATGTCATCTGCAAACAGGGACAATTTTCCTAACTGAATACCCTTGATTTCTTTCTCTTGCCTGATTGCCCTAGCCAGAACTTCCAACACTATGTTGAATAGGAGTGGTGAGAGAGGGCATCCCTGTCTTGTGCCAGTTTTCAAAGGGAATGCTTCCAGTTTTTGCCCATTCAGTATGATATTGGCTGTGGGTTTGTCATAAATAGCTCTTATTATTTTGAGGTACGTTCCATCAATACCGAATTTATTGAGAGTTTTTAGCATGAAGGGCTGTTGAATTTTGTCAGATACCTTTTCTGCGTCTATTGAGATAATTATGTGGTTTTTGTCTTTGGTTCTGTTTATATGTTGGATTACATTTATTGATTTGCGTATGTTGAACTAGCCTTGCATCTCAGGGATGAAGCCCACTTGATTATGGTGGATAAGCTTTTTGATGTGCTAATACATGTTTATTTTGCCAAGGTTGAGCACATACCCCAGAGAGAGGTCAGTGGCTTTCCCCAAAGATGAGTTTGAGAGCTTCATTGTTTAAAAGGGAAAAGTAGGCTGGAGGGGAAAGAAGGAGGGTGTGGTAATCCACCTGTGGCAAGAGTAAAGGAGCAGGTAGAATAGTCAGTTATGTATTCATCTCACACTCAGTAAATCAGCACTTTACATAAGATAAGGTGTGCATAGAGGAGCTACTATGGAGATACTTAACCTTTTATCTGTAGCTTTCTCCTTTGGAACAAAAGAAAAGGCAGCTTCTTACATGTTTTCCTTTTGGCATAATGGACTGGGGTCCCTAGTTTTATTTTCGTTTCATAACACCATAGTATTTGTTCACTTCTTCTGTCTCAGAGTTGCTGGCCAGTAGATGTATGCTGTGTTCATCATGATCACCACATGATAGCATCTTTGTTCCTTCACATTTCCTTTTTTTCACCCCTGTATGTCTGTTTTTACTTTTACTTTTTTTTTATCAAAACATTCACTTAAAAGTATAGTGAATACTCTAATGAAATCATTGTACCCACCACTTTAATTTACAATTCTTTCCTGTATTTCTACTGGAATTATTTTCCAAAAATTCAGAGAAAATAGTAAAATGAACCCTGTACTGGCTGCTAAAACTCCTCACGTATTCTTTGTTGCAATCAGGATCCAAATTACTTTGGATCACTCATTGCCTTAGATTGACCACGTGTCTGAGGACTTTTATTCCTGAGGACTTTTATTCCTCACACTCCCCATGCTATTAATTTGTTAAAGGGTTTAGTGTTGTACAGTACTTAATAACTGCCAATGCCATCTGCCTGTGGCCTTCTCAAGTTTGTCTGCCCCTGTGATTATCCTGACTTTAAACCCAGGGAGACAGAGGCTAGAAGAGGCAGACAGCTTTTGTGTGTTCTGTCCAATGCAAAGAACACCTGCAACTCTGAGCCCTAACCTTAAACTCAAGACCTCATCTGCAGGTGTTGCACATCCTTTTAGCCCCTCAGTGATGTAAGCAACAAATGTCACCCAGCTCCTGGGACACAGGGTCTTCACTCCCAGATGAGCTTGTCCTGGATTTGCAGGGAGCCTGGCTCCCTAGACCTTTTGGCCAGACCCCCACAGGGGGATTGTGCAGATGTGCTCTCCCCAGATCCCCAGGTGGTATTGGAATCAGGCCTGTGTCACATGTGGGGAGGGCAGCTGCACCCAGCCACCCTCTGACTTCTCTCCTCCCACAGATCAGCCATCTGCAAGCTTCCCTTCTACATGGAGAGGAGGAAGACAGTCATGGGACCCCAGGGAGCCAGGAGACAGGTGAGACTTCCCAGAACTGTCCTTCTTGCTGTCACAGGATGGGCCCGTTTCCTTCACTTGCCCTAGCAGTCATATTGTTAGCACAGGACCAAGGCCAGCACCGCTCCTGGGGAGTGATCTGTCTTTCCTGGCGTCCTCCAGCAGGTGACTGGCCTGTGGGTGTCACTTGTCAAGTAGTGATCTGTGTACAACACCCAGGGAGCATTTACAGCCAAAGACAGAAATCGCCACACTCAGGTGTCCAGTGATGATGTTGGGTTGGTGTCAATGAAGGGTAGGGCAGAGAGGGAGGTCACAAAGGCCTCCAGTGGGAGGGGCTCCCTGGGCAGTTGTGAGAGATGTGGCAAGTACAGGAGATGGGGAAGAGGCAGAAGTGTGCTCAGTCTCAGGCTGCCACTGGGCAGACTGCTCGACTGCAGGGAGGAAGGGTTTTAGCAGTCAATGTTCTCACAGATGGCTGGTGGATGAATCCAGGTCCTAGGAGAAGCAGATCCCAAGATGCAATGAGATGGGCTGGGCTCATGTTAGAGGAAAGGCTTGCAAGAGAGCAAAGGGGATGACTGGAGCCTCATCAGACTCCAGTGAGGAGAGGGGGATAAAATTGCATGGAAGTGTCGGAGACCAAGTACAGCCTTGGGAGGCTCAGCCAGGCCAGCAGTCTTTAGGCCATAGTGGGCCATCAGAGGAGCTCCTGGATCGGAAGGGGCTTGCCTTGATGTCCTTAAAATGCATTCCACAGCCTGGAACAGCTGTGAGAAGCATGGCCTAGATGTGGGTGCAGGAGTGGACTGTGGTCCCTTAGGCTCCCAAGTCAGAAGTCTGCCAGGTGCTGGCTTGGGGTGGCCACAGCTGATTTTCTGTGTGTTCTGGTGGAGGTGCAGAATCACACAGGGGACCTGAATATCTCTGGTTTGGCAGACAGCATGTTGGATGGTTAGATGGGCTTTCGGCATTACCAAACTGGGAGATTGAACTATTATACATGTTTCAGTTCACCTTGAATTGTGCCCATAGAAGATAATGAGATAATTATAAATAGTGTTTGTGTTCTGATCACTCTACCAACCTGCCATTCCCCTGTCTCTGTCCCATTTATTGGGCCTCCCTAGTCCCTGAGACAAAATATTGAAATTAGGCCAATTGTGCCAGGCCCAGTGGCTCAAGCTTGTAATCCCAGCACTTTAGGAGGCTGAGGTGGGTGGATCATTTGAGGTCAGGAGTTTGAAACCAGCCTGGCCAGCATGGCAAAACCCAGTCTCTACTAAAAATACACAAAATAGCCAGGTGTGGTGGTGCAGGCTTACAATCCCAGCTACGTGGAAGACTGAGGGCATGAGAATCACTTGAACCAGAGAGGCGGAGGTTGCAATGACCTGAGAACATGCCACTGCACTCCAGCCTGGGGGACAACAGAGTGAGACTCTGTCTCAAGAAAAAAGAAAAGAAAAGAAAAAAGAAAGGAAATTAGACCAATTACGTGTGCAGTGGCTCACACCTGTAATCCTAGCACTTTGGGAAGCCGAGGTAGGCAGATCACCTGAGATCAGGAGTTCAAGTCCAGAAAGACCAACATGATAAAACCCTGTCTCTACTAAAATAACAAAAATTAACTGTGTGTGGTGGCAGTCACCTGAAGGCTGAGGCAGGAGAATCTCTCGTACCCAGGAGGCAGGTTACAGTGAGCTGAGATTATGCCACCGCACTCCAGCCTGGGTGACAGAGTGAGACTCCATCTCCAAAAAATAAAAAAGAAAAAGGAAATTAGGCCAATTAAGAATTGGGCTGGGCTCAGTGGCTCATGCCTGTAATACCAGCACTTTGGGAGGATAAAGAGGTAGGATCACTTGAGGCTAGGAGTTAAAGACCAGCATCTGCAACATAGAGGGTGTGGTAGCATGCACCTGTGGTCCCAGATCCTTTCAGAGGCTGAGGTAGGAGGATCTGTTGAGCTCAGGAGGTCGAGGTTGTAGTGAGTCATGATTGTACCACTGTATTCCAGCCTGGGCAACAGGGCAAGACTCTGTCTCAAAAAAAATAATCATAATAACAAAGAAAAAAACCAAAATCGCCTTCGAGTGTTCAAGTGGAACTTCAAAATCGTTAAGGTGAGTGAAAAAGGCATGTTGAAAGTTGAGATAGGCCAAAAGCTAGGTTTTTTGCATGTTAGCCATGTTGTGAATGCAAAGGAAAAGTTATTGAAGGAAATTAAAAGTGCTATTCCAGTGAACATACAAATGGTAAGAAAATGAAACAGCTTTATTGCTATAAGGAGAGAGTTTTAGGGGTCAGAATAGAAGGTCACACCAGCCACAACATTCCCTGAAGGCAAAGCCTAATTCTGAACAAGGCCCTGACTCTCTTCAATTCTGTAAACCTTAAGAAAGATGAAGAAGCTGTAGGAAAAGTTTGAGTCTACCAGTGGTGGATTCCTGAGGTTTAAGGAAAGCAACCATCTCCATAAGGTAAAAGTACAAGGTAGAGGCTGAGGTGGGTGGATTGCTTGAGCCCAGGCATTTAAGGCTGCTGTGAGCTATAATTATGCCACTGCACTCAAGCCTGGTTAACAGAGCAAGACCCTGCCTCTTGTGGGGAGTAAAAACAGGCACATTGAAACAGCAAGTGCTTATGTAGAAGCTAAGATCATTGATGAAAATGGCTATGCTAAATAAATTTTCAATGGAGACAAAACAACCTTCTTCCATTGGCTGAAGATGCCATCTTAAGACTTTCACAGCTAGAGAAGAGCAGTCAGTGCCTGGCTTCAAAGGACAAGTTGACTCTCTTCTTAGGGCTAATGCAGCTTGTGACTTTAAGCTGAAGCCAGTACTCATTTACCATTCCAAAAATCTTAAGCCCCCTAAAAATTATGCTAACCCAACCATATGTGTGTCCTAGAAATTGAACAACAAAGTCAGAATGACAACACAACTGTTTACAGCAATGCTTTACTGAATTTTTTTACTCCTTTATCATGTAACTGACATTTTTACTAAATATTTTAAGCCCACTGTTGAGATCTACTGCTCAGAAAAAAAAGATTCTTTTCAAAATATTACTTCTCACTGACACCACACCTAGTCACCCAGAGCTCTGATGGAGATGTATAAGGAATTAATGTTTCATGGCTGCAACATCTATTCTGCAGCCCTTGGATCAAAGAGTAATTTCACTTTACTTTTTTTTTTTTTTTTTTTTTTCCGGCAGGGTCTCACTCTGTCATGCAGGCTGGAATGCAGTGGCATGATCATGGCTCAATCCAGCCTTGGACCTCCTGGCCTCATGTTATCTCCCACCTCATCCTCCCAAGTAGCTGGAATTAAAGGCATGAGCCACCATGCCCAGCTGATTTCTATATTTTTAATAAAGGCAGGGTTTCACCATGTTGGCCAGGCTAGTCTTAAACTCCTGACCTGAAGTGATTCACCCACTTTAGCCTCCCAAAGTGCTGGGATTACAGGTGTGAGCCACTGTGCCCGGCCTCAATTTTTTTTTTTTTCTTTTTAGAGACAGGGTCTTACTTTGTTGCCCAGGCTGGTGTTAAACTCCTGGGATCAAGCGATCCTCCTGCCTAAGCCCCCCAAAGTGTTAGGATTACACGTGTGAGCCACCACACCCAGCCAAGAAATGCACATCCTAAGGCTCTTGCGGCCATAGTATATATTATTTCCTCTGATGGGTTTGGGGAAAGGAAGTCGAAAACCGTTTGGAAAGGATTGACCACTCTAGATGCCATTAGAAACATTCATGGTTGATGACAGAAGGTAAAAACATCAACATTAACAGTAGTTTGGGCTGGGTGCAGGGGCTCACACCTATAATCCCAGCACTTTGGGAGGCCAAGGTGGGTGGATCACCTGAGGTCAAGAATTTGAGACTAGCCTGACCAACATGGTGAAACCCTGTCTCTATTGAAAAATACAAAAATTAGCTGGGCGTGCTGGCAGGCACCTGTAATCCTAGCTACTCGGGAGGCTGAGGCAGGAGAATCGCTTGAACCTTGGAGGCAGAGGTTGCAGCAAGTTGAGATCGTGCCATTGCACTCCAGCCTGGGTGACAAGAGTGAAACTCTGTCTCAAAAAAACCAAAACAGTAGTTTGGATGAAACTGATTTCAATTATTGGCCAGATGTAGTGGCTCACACCTGTAATCCCAGCACTTTAGGAGGCTGAGGCCAATGGATCACTTGAGGGCAGGAGTTCGAGACCAGCCTGGCCAACATGGTGAAACCCCTACTCTACTAAAAATGTTCATGGATGATTTTGAAAGGTTCAATAATTCAGTAGAGGGAATAACTGCAGGTGTGATAGAAAGAGCAAGAAAACTAAAATTAGAAATGCAGCCTGAAGATAGGATGGAACTGCTGCAATATCAGGATAAACTAAACAGATAATTGCTTTCTTCTTATGGATGAGCAAAGAAAGTGTTTTTCTTTTCTTTTCTTTTCTTTTTCTGAGATGCAATCTAATTCTGTGAAGATACTGTTAACATTGTTGAAATAACAAAGGATTTAGAATATTATGTAAACTTAATTAAGCCATGGCAGGATTGGAGGGGATTGACTCTATATATTTATTTATTTACAAGATGGAGTCTCGCTCTGTTACCCAGGTTGTAGTGCAGTGGCGCGATATCGGCCCACTGCAACCTCTGCCTCCCAGGTTCATGCAATTCTCCAGCTTCAGCCTCCTGAGTAGCTGGGACTACAGGCACACGCCACCACACCCCACTAACTTTTGTATTTTTAGAGATGGAGTTTCAACATGTTGGCCGAGCTGGTCTGAAACTCCTGAGCTTAAGTGATCCACCTGCCTCGGGCTCCCAAAGTGCTGGGATTACAGGCATGACCCACCGTGCCTGGCAATTGACTCTAATTTTAAAAGAGGTTATTCTATGGGTCAAATGCTATCAAACAGCGTCACAGAGGGTCTCACTTTTCACCCAGGCTGATGCAGATGTGCAATCACGTCTCGCTGCAGCCTCAACCTCTGGGACCGAAGTGATCCTCCCAGATCTGCCTCCCAAGCAGCTGGGACCACAGGCATGTGCTACTTAGTCTGGCTCATTTTTAAAATTATTTTTGTAGAGACCGGGTCTCATTATGTTGCCCAGCTGAGGCAAGACCCTTTACTAGCAAAAAGATTGCTGCTTGCTGAAGGCTCAGGTGATTGTTAGTGTGTTTAGCAATAAAGTATCTTTTAATATATGTACTTTTAAAAGGCACAATGCTATTACACACTTAATAGACTACAGTATAGTATGAACATAAATGTTTTTTGAGACAGGGTCTCGCTTTGGCACCCAGGCCGGGGTGCAGTAGTGTGATCATGGAGCACTGAAGCTTCACTGTCCCAGGCTCAAGTGATTCTCCCATCTCAGCCCTCTGAGCAACTGGGACTGCAGGCATGTGCTACCACGCCTGGCTAACTTTGTATTTTTTTGCAGATACGGAGTTTTGCCGTGTTGCACTGGCTGGTTTTAAACTCCTGAGCTCAAGCAGCCCACCTGCCTCAGTCTCTCAAAGTGCTGGGATTACAGGCATGAGCCTCTATGTCTGACTGTAAATATAACTTACCTACTGGAAAACCAAAAAATTCATTTGACTAGCTTTATTGCAATACTTGCTTTATTGGGGTGGTCTGGAACCAGAGCCTTCAGTAACTCCCAAGTTGTACCTGTATACAAGTCAGTGGTTTTTAATATATTCAGAGTTGTACAACCATCACCACAATAAACTTTAGAACATTTTTATCACCCTCAAACCAAGAACCCAAAAGAGATTCATTAGCAGTCACTCCCCATCTTCCCTGAACCTCTTCATTCCTAGGCAACCATTATTCTGCTGTTTATTTCTGTAAATATTCTGCACATTTCATATGAACGGAATCACACAATAAGTGATTTTTTTGTGACTGACTTCTTTTAGCCTGTTATCAAGGTTCATATAAAGTTGTCTCTTGATATTTTTGTTGTTGTTGTTATTTAAAAGACAGGGTCTTGATCTGTCACCCAGGCTGGAGTGCAGTAGTATAGTCATAGCTCACTACACCCTCGAACGCCTGGCCCTCCTGAGTAGCTGTGATAACACCTACTCAGCTGTTATCCTGCTTCGGCCTCCTGAGCAGCTGGGATAACAGTCATGTGCCGCTGTGCCCAACTTGAAAATATGTGTGTTAATGACTTTTTTTGCCGCTGTTGTATTTATTTTACAGATAGGGATGAGGAAGAAATGACCAAACAAGATGACAAAAGAGATATCAACAGACACTGCAAGGAGAGGCCCTCTAAAGATAAGGTGTTTATTGAATACTGTGTTCTTTATAATACGGTGATATCTTACATCATCTCAACATAACACAGTTGTGAAGATTATTTGTCCTTATACATCTAAATTACCACTAAGCAAAATTCCGTCAGTTGTTTTTTTGTGGCTATGTCAAATAACTAGTGTGTCTGATTCCTTTCTCTCATATTCATACACCAAATTAACTCATTTTAGCTAGGATGAGGCAAATATCTTATTAGATTATTGCTATTTTATGCACAGTCCCCGTTTCTCACTTTTCAGGCATAAAAAATTTGAATACTATGTCTTCTACTTCTCCATTTTCTTAGGAAAAAGAAAAGACTCAGATAATCACAATTAACAGAGATCTGTTAATGGCTTTTGTTTATTTTGATCAAAGTCATTGTGGTTACCTTTTTGAAAAGGATTTGGAAGAAATATTTTATACTCCTGGACTACAACTTTCTCGGGCTCAGGTAATCTAACTTGTGAATATTTAAAAGGAAAACATTTTTTAGTAACTTTTTAAAAAGTTACCTATTCCAATGAAAAGTTAATAGGGTCAGGTGCAGTGGCTCACACCTGTAATCCCAGCACTTTGGGAGGCCGAGGCAGGTGGATCACAAGGTCAGGAGATCGAGACCCCCCTGGCTAACACCGTGAAACCCCGTCTTTTCTGAAAATACAAAAAAATAGCTGGGCATGGTGGTGGGTGCCTGTAGTCCCAGCTACTCAGGAGGCTGAGGCAGGAGAATGGTGTGAACCCAGGAGGCAGAGCTTGCAGTGAGCCGAGATTACACCACTGCACTCCAGCCTGGGTGACAGAGCGAGACTTTGTCTCAAAAAAAAAAAAAAGAAAAGTTAATAGAAAGAAAAGTTAACAGAACTTCTGTTGACTTTTTGATATATTAAAGCAATATAAGGGTCAGTAATGATGGCTCACACCTGTAATCCCAACAGTTTGGGAGGCTGAGGCAGGCAGATCACTTGAGGCCAGGAGTTTAAGACCATCTTGGCCAATATTGTGAAACTATCTCTACTAAAAATACCAAAATTAGCTAGGGGTGGTGGCACGTACCTGTAATCCCAGCTACTCAGGAAGCTGAGACAGGAGAATCCCTTGAACCCAGGAGGCAGAGGTTGCAATGAGCCAAAATCACACGACTGCACTCCAGCCTGGATGACACAGTGACACTCCATCTCAAAAACTAAAAATAAAAATAAAGCAATATAACACAAGCCAGTTGTAAAACACTTCCCTTCTCCCTCTCCTCTGTTTCTACTCCTCAGGACTAAAATATATAAAATTCTAGATCTTTTTGTAAACAGTTCAATTCCATTTTTATAAGCAAAACATGGAATTATTCGGTACATTTTGACTGTCTTTTTTTTTCATCCCACAGTATTCTATAGATACATTCTGACATGAAAATAGAGACCTGCCTCATTCTTTTTATAGCTGCACAGTACCCATTATATAGATGTACCATAACTAACCTACCTATTCTCTGTTGCTGGTGGTTTTGATTTCTTGGATTTACCAATTATGCTGTAATAAATCATATCTGTGCATAAATTTTATCAATGTTATACTTTTTAACAATGAAGGTTTTTTTTCAAAGTAACTTAGATCTTACTCAGTTCCATGGATATCCATCATAAGTGAAAATTACAGCTGGGCGTGGTGGCTCACACTTTGGGCGGTTGAGGCAGGTGGATCACCTGAGGTCAGGTGGCTAACATGGTGAAACCCCATGTCTCCAAAAATACAAAAATTAGCCGGGCATGATGGCAGGTGCCTGTAATGCTACTCTGGAGGCTGAGGTAGGAGAATCACTTGAACCCAGAAGGCAGAGGTTGTAGTGAGCTGAGATCACATCACTGCACCCCAGTTTGGGTGACAGAGCAAGACTCCTTCTCAAAATGAAGTGAAAATTATAACATAGTTTTTCTAAGAGAATCAAAACACGTATTTTCATCTCTTTATTTTGTTTAGTTGCATGCATAGCAGGTAAAGAAGCTTCTTAATAAAGCAGTGCTCCATGAATCTTGCTTTTACCAGAAATTAGCAGACACTTTAAAAGATGAAGAGAACCATGAAGAGTCTGAGTCATTGCATGAAGTTATGCCAGGTCTGAGCATATTAAGATTTTCCTTTTTAATAAATGTACTAGTAACTAAAGAAAAATAGCTCACTAAAATACGATATGTTTTATATTATAGGAAACAGATTATTACTTCCAACACCAACAGTAAAGCAAAGGATGTGGAAGAAAATGTTGGCCTTATTGTGTACAATGGTGCAATGGTAGATGTAGGAAGCCTCTTGCAAAAACTGGAAAAGAGCGAAAAAGTAAGAGCTGAGGTAGAACAGAAGCTGCAGTTACTAGAAGAAAAAACAGATAAGGGTCAGCATTGGATATGTTCTTTTAGCACCCTGCTGGGACATACATATGTTTATGTATGTACATACACATGTATGTACCTATGTATGCATTTGCATATGCATACCACATAGTTTCATCAAAGTACATAAGGAACTTTTACAAAGTTTTTTATTTTTTATTTGTTTTTAAGACAGGATCTCACTCTGTCACCCAGGCTGGAGTGCAGTGGCGCAACCTCAGCTTACTGCAATCACTGCCTCCTGGGTCCAAGTGATTCTCCCACCTCAGCCTCCCAGGTAGCTGGGATTACAGGTGTACACCACCATGCCCAGCTATTTTTCTGTATTTTTAGTAGAAATGGGGTTTCACCATGAGGGCCAGGATGGTCTCAAACTCCTGACCTCAAGGGATCGCCCACCTCGGCCTCCCATAGTGTTGGGATTACAGGCATGAGTCACTGCACTCTGCAAGGAACTTTACTTTTCATTATTTCTGGTTCAGGTTATAAAATTGCTTAGTTTTATCTGAATCTTCGGTCTTCATGTGCATTCCCAGGTTCATTGTTATCTGTTGCATCCTTTTAATCATCTTCTAGTTTCACTTTTTTTTTTTTTTTTTTTTTTTTTTTT
>NW_022314050.1:12745-14645 GCF_002776525.5 Piliocolobus tephrosceles
TTTTTGAGATGGAGTCTCACTCTGTCACCCAGGCTGGAGTGCAGTGGGGCTATCTTGGCTCACTGCAACCTCCACCTCCTGGGTTCAAGTGATTCTCCTGCCTCAGCCTCCTGAGTAGCTGGGATTACAGGTGTGCCACCACGCCCTGCTAAGTTTTTGTATTTTTAGTAGAGTCAGGGTTTCACCATGTTAGCTAGGATGGTCTCGATCTCCTGACCTCATGATCTGCCCATCTCAGCCTCCCTAAGTGCTGGGATTACAGGCATGAGCCACTGTGCATGGCCTCCACTTAGTTTTTACCAGTCTGTGTTCTCTAATCTATACAATAATCTAAAAATAGAACATAGATTTTGAAATAATACAAGTTAAAAATTTAAATGAAACAGGCCAGGCATGGTGGCTCCCGTCTGTAATCCCAGCACTTTGGGAGGCCGAGGTGGGCGGATTGGCTGAAGTCAGGAGTTTGAGACCAGCCTGATCAACATGGTGAAACCCCATCTCTAAAAATACAAAAATTAGCTGGGTGTGGTGGCATGCCCCTTTGTTCCAGCTACTCAGGAGGCTGAGTCAGAAGAATCATTTGAACACAGGAGGCAGAGGTCGCAGTGAGCCAAGATTGTGCCACTTTGCTCAAGCCTGTGCAACAGAGTGAGACTCAGTCTCAAAAGTAAATAAATAAATAAATTAAATTAATATTTCATTGTGCTTTATGACTAATGAAATTGACAGATATTGCCATTTTACGGACTTCTATCAGCCTTTTATTTTCACAGCTTAAATATTTTAACACCAAAATTAAATTGGAAATTTTAGAGAGTAAAATGTTAATTTTTGGATTTTTTTAAACAGATGAAGATGAAAAAACCACATTAAATTTGGAGAATTCCAACAAAAGCCTCTCTGCTGAACTCAGAGAAGTTAAAAAGGACCTTCATCGGTTACAAGAAAACTTAAAGATTTCAGAAGACATGAATTTACAATTTGAAAACTAACTGAATAAGACAATCAGAAACTTATCTACAGTAATGGATGAAATCCACACTGTTCTCAAGAAGGTGAGAAATGTTGTACTTTTAACATTTTCATAGTTTTAAAAATCTAACTCTGGTGTTTTTAATGTATTTTAATGTTATTAAGCTCTTAACGATTATTCTAAAAGCAAATAATGACAGCATTCTGTCCTTACTGAGATTAGTCAAAAGTGATTTCCAGGCCAGACACAGTGGCTCATGCCTGTAATCCCAACACTTTGGGAGGCCAAGGCAGGTGGATCACCTGAGGTCAGGAGTTCAAGTCCAGTCTCGCCACCATGGTGAAAACCTATGTCTAACAAAAATACAAAAAAAATTAGCTGGACATGGTGGTGGGCCCTTGTAATCCTAGCTACCCAGAAGGCTGAAGCAGGGGAATCACTTGAATCTGGGAAGCAGATGTTGCAGTGAGTCTAGATTGTACCATTGCACTCTAGTCTGGGCAACAGAGTGAGACCCCATCTTAAAAAGAAAGAAAGTGATTCCCAAAGGGTGTTATTTTTCTCAAACTTAGTCAGAATGTCAACATGATTTAAGTGTACAGACTTCTTGAAGCAAATTTCATTTATATTTCTTTTTAATCCAGAGTGTAAGTTTGAACTAAACCATACACTTCACTTCTCTGTGTTTTTGTTGCTGCTGTTGTTGTTGTTATTGTTGTTTTCTTTTGTTTTTTTGAGACAGGGTCTTGCTCTTTTGCCCAGGCTAGATTGTTAGTGGTGCTATCTTGGCTCACTGCAGCCTCTGCCTCCCAGGTTCACGTGATCCTACCATCTCAGCCTCTTCAGTAGCTGGGACTACAGGTGTGCTCCAACATACTCAGCTATTTTTTTTTATTTTCTGTATAGATGGAGTTTCACCATCTTGCC
>NW_022314051.1:0-15478 GCF_002776525.5 Piliocolobus tephrosceles
AAGCAGGAATAAGTCCCCAAAGAGGGAAAAAGAGACAGAAAAAAAAATGAATGGCCAAAACTTTCTAAATTTAAAGAAAACTATAATCCTACAAATCCAGAAGTATCTGGCTGGGAGAGAGGAAATGAAAGTATACCATTCTAATTTTCTTTTTTTTTAAATTTCAATAGGTTTTTGGGTAACAGGTGGTCGCTGGTTACATGAATAAGTTCTTTAGTGGTGGTTTCTGAGATTTTGGTGCACGCATCACCCAAGCAGCATACACTGTATCTAATCCATAGTCTTTTATCCTTCACCTCCTCCCCGACTTTTCCCCCCAAGTTCCCAACCTCCATTGTATCATTCTTATGCCCCTGCATCCTCACAGCACAGTTCCCACTTACAAGTGAGAACAGACAATGTTTGGGTTTTCATTCATAATTTTCTTATGCCATATATGATATGCCATAATATTTTTGAAGATGAACAGTGATAACTTAAAATCATATACTATACATTGTAGTGCAACCATTAAGATAGAAAAAAATAGTTATTGCTAATAAGCCATAAAAGGAAGATAAAAATAAATCACAAAAATTACTGGACTAATTGAGAAGAAAGCAGAAAAAGAAGAAAAGAGAACAAAGAACTGCAGGGACCAATGGAAATCAAACAGCATGATGACAGACAAACCTAACTGTATCAATAAGCACATTATACATGAAACTGGCTAAAAATCTCAATTAAAATGCAGATTGTCAGACCGGATAAAAATGCAAGAAGCTACTCCATGCTTCCTATAAAAAAAAGTACTTTAAATGTAAAACACAAATTGTTCAAAAGGATGGAAAAAGATATATTAGGCTAAGAGTTGACAAAAGAAGCCTGAGAAGAAATGGCTACGTTTATGCCAAAGCAGATTTCACAGAAAACAAACAAACAAAAAAAACAAAAACCAGCTATAAACACTCATTTCCTAATGACTTTAAAAAGTTCAGTTAATCAAGAACATATAATCTTAAATGTTTGTGCACCTAATAACAGCTTCAAAGTATACGAGGTAAAGATCGATAGAAGAAATAGACTAATTCACAAGTACAGTCTGAGATTTGAATAGTACTACTCAATAAGTGATAAAACTAGGGAGCAGCAAATCAGCAAGAATGGAGTAGACTTGAACAACACCATGCTTCTCAAGTACCAGGGAGCACTTACCAAAACAGACCACATTCTAGGTTCTGCAATCAATCTTAATAAAAGAATTAAGTCAGAAGGATTTAAGTTATACAAAGTATGTTCCCTGACCACAAGGCAATCAAATCAGAAATCAGTAACAAAATATCTCATCAAAATACTCAAATACTTTAAAACAAAGTAACACACATCTAAATAACCCTAGGTCAAAGACATGATGCAAAGATAAATTAGAGAGTATTTTGAACTGAATGAAAATAGCATACTACAATAGCAGAAAATACTACATATCAGGATTTGTGGTACACAGTTAACAGTACTTAAAATTTTTTAGCACTAAATGTCTTTATTAGAAGACTCTCAAGTCAATGGTCTTGACTTCCTTAAGAAACTAAAAAAAGAGAAGAAACTAAAAAAGAAGAAGAAGAAATTAAACCCAAAGCAAGCAGAGGAAATGATATAATAAACGTCTGCTATGGTCTGACATTTGCATTCTCCCAGAACTCGTATGCTGAAACTTAATCACAGAGGTGATGTTATCAGAAGGTGGGGCTTCGTGGAGGTAATTAGCTCATGGGAGCCAAGCCCTCACAAATGGGATTAGTGCCCTTATGTAATAGACTCCAGAGGGCTCACTGACTTATTCTGCCATGTGAGGAGAGGGATCTATGAACCAGGAATTGGTCCCTCACCAGACACCAAATCTGTCAGCACCTAGATCTTGGACTTTTGTGAAAAATCTATTTCTGTTGTTTATAAGTTACCCAGTCTATAGTATTTTGTTATAGCAGGCCAAACAGACCACAGCATCAAAGATGAAACCAATAAAACAGAAAAACAATAGGAAAAAATCAGTAAAACCACAGACTTTGATGAGGTCAATAAAAGTGGTAAAACTCTATTCAGGTTGATCACAAAAAAGAAGATGCAAATTACAATTTCAGAAACACAGTAATATGACATTTTTATAGATTCTACAGATAATAAAAGAACAGCAATATAATAAGGTGAGCTTTGTGTGACTAAACAAGACAACTTTGATAAAATGGACACTTTCCTTGAAAAACAAAAATTACCAAGGTTCAATCCAGAAGGAATAACCTGAACTGTCTTATAACTATAAAAGAAAATAGAGCATAAGGAAAGCCTTCCTAGAAAGAAAACTTGAAGCCCAGATAGCTATGCTGGTGAATTCTACCAAATATTTAAGAAGTAATATAACAACTTCACACGACCTTTCCCCCACTCTCAAAAAACAACAGAGGAGAAATACAACTCATTTGTCACTCTAGCATTACCCTGAACCAAAATCTGACAATGATATTACAAAAACAGAAAACTCCTTCATGAACATAGATGTAGAAATTTAACCAATTTCTCAAGAAACCAAGATATCCTCCTTTAGGTGAGTGAACAACCTCTGGTACAGCCATGCGATAATGAGCTGTCATGCCATGAGAAGACATGAAGGAACCACAAAGGCATATTACCAAGTGAAAGATGCCAGTCTAAAGGCTACACGCTGTCTGATACCAACTATATGACATTTTGGAAAAGGCAAAACTATAGATACAGTAAAAAAAAGTCGGTGGTTGCCAGGATCTGGGGAGGGAAGGCGGGAGAAGATGAACAGATGAAGCACAAAGGAGTTTTAAAGCTCTGAAACTACTTTGGATAATACTACAATGATAAATACATGTTCTTATACCTTTGTCCAAATTCACAGAATGTAATACACTGAGACTGAACCCTATTATCAACTATGGACTTTGGGTGATTGTGATTATCAATTCAGGATCATCAATGAGATCAAGTGTACCACTCTGGTGAGGATATTGATAATCGTGGAGGCTATGCACGTGTAGGGGCAGGGAGTACAGGGATAATCTCTGTGCTTTACTTTCAGTTTTGCTGTGAAGCTAAAACTAGTCTAAAAAATAGCCTTGGCCGGGCGTGGTGGCTCAAGCCTGTAATCCCAGCACTTTGGGAGGCCGAGATGGGCAGATCACGAGGTTAGGAGATCTAGACCATCCTGGCTAACACGGTGAAATCCCGTCTCTACTAAAAAATACAAAAAACTAGCCGGGCGAGGTGGCAGGCACCTGTAGTCCCAGCTACTCAGGAGGCTGAGGCAGGAGAATGGCGTAAACCTGGGAGGCAGAGCTTGCAGTGAGCTGAGATCCGGCCACTGCACTCTAGCTTGGGTGACAGAGTGAGACCCTGTGTTAAAAAAAAAAAAAAAATACCCTTTTAAAACTTTCTAAATAAAATTTTGGCAAATCCAATGCAATGATATATTAGAAGGATAATACATCATAAACAAGTGGGGTTTATCCCCAAATACAGGGTTGGTTTGACATTAAAACATCAGTTATTCACCACATTAAAAAACTAAAAGAGAAGAACCATATGATCATCTCAGTAGATAGAGGCATTTGATAAAATACAACATTCATTCCTGATTTAAAAATAAAAATCCCTCTCAGTAACCAAAGAATACAAGGGAACGTTATCAGCATGATAAAGAGCATCTCTGATAAACCTACAACTAACATGTGTCATGACGAAAAACTGAATACTTTCCCTGTAAGATCAGGAACGATACAGGAATGTCTCCTTTCACTATGTTAGTCAGCATTGTACTGAAGCCAGAGCAGTTAGGAAAGAAAAGAAAAGGAAAGCTACCTGAGTTGAAAGGAAGAAGTAGAACTGTCTTTATTCACAATCATGATCACATAATAGGGATGGGTAAAATCCAACCTGTGGGGCAGCTTGTTATTTTTGCAAATAAAGTTTTATTGGAATGCAGCTGTGTTTTTTAACATATGTATTGTCTATGGCTCGTCTCATACTACAATAGCAGAGTTGATTGGCTGTGAAAGAGACCATTTTGTCACAAGTTTAAAATATTTACTATGTTTAGTAAGATAACAGTTTGAAAATGAAAAGGTTTGACTACCTTTGGTGTATGGAAAAAAGCTAACTGAATCGAATCTCAATTTTAAATGTTCATAAGCTACTGAGATTGGAAAAGACAGTTCACCAAAGAAGTTACACAGGTGGTAAATAAGCACATACAGGATGCTCAACATTATTAGTCTTTAGAGTAATGCATATTAAAACCATAATAATATGCATAATACACACCCATCAGAATGCTAAAATTTGGAATGGAAAATCAATACAAATACTTTGGAAAACAATTTAGCAGTTTCTTAACAAAGAAATACAAAGGGACAGGAAGAGACTTTGTATGGATGATGAACATGTTAACTCTCTTGATTATGGTGATGGTGTCACATGTGCATGCGATTGTGTATTTTACATACATGCAGTCTATCATGTATCAGTTATACCTCACTGAAGCTATCAACTGCTGGAACAAACATCTAAGACACTAGGTGGGACACAGAGACACAGAAGGGTAAAAATGATGCAGGATAAAGCTAAAGGATTCAGATCTCTAACCTTATAGCAATGAGAAGTAGTAGCTGAGTTATAAGCAAAGGAGTAACATGATCAGATCCGAAGTTTTAAAAATATATCATTATGAATGCAGAGTAGACCACGGTTTTAGGAGGTGGGGTATTCGAGAAAACAGTTCTAAGATTCCTAAAATTTCCACAGCATTCCAGGTGGAGAAAAAATGGTAACCTGACATTGGGGGAAGGAATAGGAGAGAAACAGAGTCAATAAAAAGACAGGGAGTGCCACTGACAATGAGAAAAGTACAGTGGAGTTAACATAGCTCTTTGGTGTAGAGTATAAGTTAGTTCTCTTTCTATTTTAACACTGAGCATATTTCTGAGATGAGCTTCACTATCACACATCAGTTCTCAGCAGTGTATACACACATTACTGCAGGATACATCAAAAGGCTTTGCATTTATGCAATGGTCCTACCTTTACGCTCCATTCCAAGTTGTTCAATCAGCAACATAAAATTCTCATAAGTAGAGTGAGCCTTTTCAGATGGCCCCACTGAGTCAGCAAAGTCAGCCTCAGGATGTACTTGGTTTTTGACCTATAAGATAAATAACACTGTTTCAAAATGTCCTTGAAAGATTTATAGCATATGCTAAATGTACAGAAGTGGTATTTCTCCATTTTTTTTTTTTTTTTTTTTGATGAGCAAAAACACAGGTACTTCTTTAAAGCAACAGATTGTTCTTAAAAGGTACTGTTATCAACAGCTACTGTTTCTTAATCACTTTTTCTAAGCAAACAGCTTTAGAACAAAACATCCTGTTTTTTTCATTTTACCTTTTAGAATGTGTTTTTTTTCAACATAATATTTTAGATCATTTACTTTTTTACAATACCTTGTTCTTTTCATTAGATGTTTTATCTGCAGGCCTGAAAAAAGAAAAAAAATTCCTTTTAGAAAAATAGCAAAGATGTAAAATACAAAGAATAATACTATTGTTTTATCATATAAAATATCTGCATTTGTATTACTTCTATTCTTCAAGTGTACAGGTAATTTTTTTTACAGGTAATGTAAAATACGGCAATCTTCTACAATAGACATTAAACTATAAACAGAAACAGCAACATTAAGGGATAAAGAAATTTACTACTAATAATATCATTACAAAGAATTAAATTCAGGTCAAGATTTCTGATAGTAAAACCAAAAGAAAAAAAGGTGTTACCTGCATTATGTGATAAAAATAAATATACCAGGGTCTTCTCATTGTTGTCCTTTTCAATAAAAACAAGCTTTTACGGGCACTAAACCCTATTTGGAAAATATTACTCACATTCTTATATAAGGGAAACCTCTTTTTAATGATGATATTAGTTAGCTTTTTCTTGACTTACTATGCAGGTACTGTGCATCATTCTGAGCACTGTCCATGTGTCAAACTCATATAATCCTCATAACAATTCTGTGAGGTAACACATTAAGTATTTTATAAAAAGGAAACTCACCTCTTTCTGCAACATTATTTGAACCGAACCCCGAGGGCCTAAAGGATAACTTATCATGAAGGTCTTGGCTAAGTCTAGGGTGAGATAAAAAGCATAACAGGCAGAGTTTCACCATATTGGTCAGGCTGGTCTCGAACTTCTGACCTCGTGATCTGCCCTCCTCGGCCTCCCAAAGCGCTGGGATTACAGGCATGAGCCACTAAGCTCGGTCAACATGATGTTTTTAAGGATGTAAGGAACCTGGGCGATAGTAGAATGTGTCTGCTATATAATAGATTCAGCTTATGTTTGACGAATAAATTGAGAAAATGGATAAAGACAGTGGGGAAGTGCAATATTGTCTAAGAAAACTCCTGTAAAGTAGAGCAACACTTTTGCAATAGTAATAATCATTTATATTTGCTCCCGTCTCACTAAGAGGCCTAGGCACCTGACCCCTCCGAGGTTTCCCCATCCCGGGTGCCATGGGGCCTGCGCGCACCACAAAGCCGGTGTCCCGAACAGGATGACGCGCCCGCCTCCTTCGCCTGGCCATTACCTCTTCTTCCTATCCCTCTTGTCCACGCCAGTATCTCCAGGAGCCAGAACGCGCTCCACCCCAGGGACGTCGCCGGACTGGGCAGCTCTGTGGAGCTCACAGAGATCTTCCAGGCGGACGTCGTGCTGGGGCTGGTCTAAGGTGCCCTCATCGTGCTCGCTGTCAATAGCGTTGTTTTTCCACCAGCGCTGGTCCTCCTGGCTCCCGACGCGGGCGGTCTTCCTCATGGAGGAGACTGCGGGCTTCAGAGACCCCTTAGTCCCTCCCCGCTTTTCTCCACCCCAGCAGGCCGTCAGTAGCGAGCTACTACCTCGGCCACAACCTCCCAGGAGGAAAGCCCGCGGTTTCCAATCTATGAAAGGAGCACCGCCAAGCCAGAAATGCCAAGCCAAGTGATCACTGCTTGGCACGCCAAGCGACCACCGCCAAGCTAAGCGACCACCGCCAAGCCAAGCAACCACGGCAAAGCCTCGCGGGTAAGGCCAAGCCAATCCATTACACACCAGTGCGCCTGCGCGCCGGTGACGTCACTGCACCTGCAGTTCCAGCCTCCCAGGAAAAAACTCCTTGGCCTACAGGTGGCGCTGCAGCTCCGGCGCTGGCCTGGGCTGGCGGATCGTCCCTGGGAGGGTTCGGGATGGCAGCGCCCAGCCTGCCTGTCATGAGTGAGGCCTCACAGCGCCGCCGGCGCACCTGCTCCTGGGTTTGCTGGGTTGAGGGGTGCGGGCAAGTTCCCGCCCCCTGTGCCGCCATCGCTTGGCCGCCCCGGGCTCGGCTACCGCAGCGAAGTTGCCCCGGGATCCGCGCTGCCAGGACGCAAGCGGAGTCGGATGGCTGGGTCAGAGCGGGCTGTCAGTCCAGCGGGAAGGGCCTGCCCGACCCAGCTGTCCGCCCGGCTCCTACTCGGCCTGCGCCCGGAGCCAGGGACCAGCTCTGGACATTTCGCTGCCTTAGGATGGGGCTGAGCAGCCGCTCCCCGCCCTGTGCTGCAGCCGCCACGCGCATCTGCCCAGGGTCCGTGCGGCTGGCGACCCAGGCGGGTCGGGGATCGCCTGGTGCCACCGGGGTTGTTAGCGTCCAGTCCGTCCTGACCCTGCAGCCCGCGAGCACCGGTGAGATTTAAGAAAAGTGACAGCTGGGCGCGGTGGCTCACACCTGTAATGCCAGCACTTTGGGAGGTCGAGGCAGGTGGATCACTTGAGGGCAGGAGTTCGAGGCCAGCCTGGCCAACATGGTGAAACCCTGTCTCTACTAAAAATACAAAAATCAGTTGGGCATGATGGCGCACGCCTGTAGTCCCAGCTACTCCGGAGGCTGAGGCAGGAGAATCGCTTGAACCCGGGAGGTGGACGTTGCAGTGAGCTGTTACAGTGCCACCGAACTCCAGCCTGGGCGACAGAGCAAGACTCCGTCTCAAAAAAAGAAAGAAAATAAAAGAAGGAAGGAGAGAAAGAAGGAAAGAGGGAAGGAAGGAAGGAAGGGAGGGGGGGGAGGGATATTGACCGAATGGTGATAGGTAAAGCTAAACATTAATATTATTTGGAAAACAGTTTCATTTATACTATTATGAGCAAATTATTAGAATTGGACTACAGAAATAAGTAGTGACCTAGGGACTGATTGTATACACAGTGCTTTTCACTGAGGAAACCATCTCATAATTTTTGTTGTATGTTTTTACTACAATGATAATTATTCGTTTGAGTTTAGATGTGTTCATTAAATATAGGTTAATGTTACTGTCTTTTGCCACGTTTTATGAATTGTTTCCATTTTACACTTGTTTTGTTTCTCACTTTTATTGTTCTTATAGGAATTTATTTTAGGCAAACACAAGCATTTCATTATAGACATTTTGACATGTCCCAGGATTTTTGTTTTTTTTTTTTTAAGACGGAGTTTTGCCCTTGTCCCCCAGGCTAGAGTGCAATGGCGCGATCTCGGCTCACTGCAACCTCCACCTCTCAAGTTCAAGCCATTCTCCTGCCTCAGCCTCCCGAATAGCTGGGATTATAGGCGTGAGCCACCGTGCCCGGCCGACATGTCCCAAGTTTATGTGATCTACCAAATATACACATAAAATCAGAGGAAAGAAAATGTGCAATTAATGTCATACATCAGGGATACCAATAAGGGTCACAGTGACATATTATTCCTCCAATTTGTGAGCCAAAGTGTCAGTAAATTCTGATAGGAGGCAGCAATACTTTGTCTAAATTCCTATTAAAAATCGTTAAGTTCTTTTAAAAGCTGGGAAGTGGCGCGGGTGGGGGGATGTGTAATACAAAACTGTAACTCATGAAAATTAGCTATAAATCTAGGCTATGACAGGAGCAGCAAGAGTAGATGTAGCCTTTTTAAAAATTGTACTTGAAAATTATTTCATCATCATCTACAAATCCTTTAAAATAAGATTTAATCAGCATATATCTTAATAAAGGGCAGAAGTACAGTCAAAATAATTTTTATGTCAGGTAATATATATTAATACATATAGTTTATTCTTTTTCACTTTGTTTCAGGCTGTCTCAGAATTGTGAAATAGGTAAATGAATGATAGAAATAGTCTCATAGTTAAAAATGAGAATGATGATCACTTTAAAAGGTAGAATATTACCTTAATTTCAGTTTCAAAGGAAAAGATAATATATCCATATCCACTCGAATTTTACTTTGAAGAGTAGGGACCAATATGACTCCACACATGTTTTATTAATCATGGGCATTTTGCCAGACTGATGAGATGCATCTGGCAAATTCACTGTGTGTGTGTGTGTGACTGATTTACCACATGTAATGATTAAATGATACATTTCATTACATTATTTATTTACGGTATTTAAAGAGAAAGTACTACTAAGGTAATTATTGACTTTCCTAATATCAGACCACTTATGCTCAGAGCAGGACACAGAACTTACAGAATAATGCCTACTCCGTAACTCAGTATTTCCTTCTCAAATTTGAATAACAATTTGAATAATTTAAATGATATTTTAAATCCTATCATTTTAATGTAACCCTTTAATAATTAAAGAGATAATGATAGGCTGGGTGTGGTGGCTCACACCTGTAAACCAGCAGTTTGGGAGGCCAAGGTGGGCAGATCACCTGAGGTCACGAGTTTGAGACCAGCCTGGCCAACATGGCAAAACCCCATCTCTACTGAAAATACAAAAACTTAGTGGGCATGGTTGTGGGTGCCTGTAATCCCAGCCATTCGGGAGGCTGGGGCAGGAGAATCACTTGAACCCAGGAGGCAGAGGTTGCAGTGAGCTGAGATCGTGCCACTGCACTGTCCAGTCAGGTGACAGAGAATCTGTCTCAACAAACAAAAAAACAAACAAAAGTAATCACATAAATATTTTGTGTTATTTAAAATAGTTCTTTAAAAATTTTCTCTTCACATTAAATGCAAACATTTTTGTAAACATGAAAATATTACAAATAATTCAAAGATCATTTTATCCTCTATTCCATGTGTTGTTCTTACTGAAAGTAATGTTTCCCAGCATGGTTTCACCTCTAAGTTCATGCTCTTAACCACCTTGTTATCCTGACTTTATGCTTTACATGATATGGTATGATGTATGCATTACTTCAGTTGCCTAATTTAAAATTATAGAGGGCGGGAGATGGTGGCTCACATCTGTAATCTCAGCACTTTTGGAGGCCAAGGTGGGCAGATCTCTTGAGCTCAGGAATTGGAGATCAGCCTGGACACCATGGCAAAACCCTGTCTCTATAAAACAATATAAAAATTAGCTGGGCTTGGTGACACCCACCTGTAGTCCCAGCTACTTGGGAGGCTGAGGTGGAAGTATCACTGGAACATGAGAGGTGGAAGCTGGGGTGAGCCCCGTTAGCACAAATGCACTCCAGTCTGGGTGACAGAGTGGGACCACGTCTCAAAAAAATAAAATAATATAAAGTAGGTCTTCCTAGTGTTATCATTTCAAAGATAATAAAATCAACATATAGAGATTATACTAAAAACACAAGATTATGTAATCCCAGCTGGGCCAGGTGAGACACCCTCTCTGGACATGGCACTTCCCGACAGGACTGGGCACCCACATATATGCTGGGGACTGTCCTTAGTTGCTCATTTCTAAAAATCAGGAGACACCAAACATGCATTGAGCACTTTTCAGGTACTATGTATAGTGACTACTGGCTTTCTGTAGAGAATTCCCTTTACGCCTGGCTATGCCCCAAAGGTACATCCACCTTCATACGAAAAATGAGAAGATTGAGGTTCAGAAGAGAACACACAGACAGCTAAGGGTGGAGCTGAGGCCAGAACCAGGGTTCTGCCTGCCAGCCATTCTTGTGCCTAGGCATCTGCTGCCATAGGAACCTGTAGGGACAGGGCCCTGGGTCATCCAGTGGAGTCTGAGTCATTTTAAAAAAGTGTGACTGAAGGTCTAAAATTCTTTTGAAGCTGCAGTTATCCAGAGTGAGGTCTCTCCTGTAGGATGGTGTGGCACTTCTCTCTCCTGGATGTCAGTCACATCTTTGGTGGAGGGGCAGAATGATGACTGCATAGTTGAAGACTTCTGGCCTCCCTTCTCCTCACCCTGGACCTAGTGCTTCAAATGCAAACATTAAAAACCGTCTTTGTTTTTGCTTCTGCCCCCTCTCCCAGCCTAACCCCTTCCCTCTTCTCCAACTTGATGAGAATACGTAGTTATCATTTTCACACTGATTCTCTACATGACAGGGGGGCTTTTCAGTCTCCTGCAGATAATGAGGCCCAGTGTGGCACAAGTTCTTGCCCAAGGTCACACAGCATGTAACTGGCAGAGTCAGGGTTTCACCCAGGTCTCCTAGCCCCACTGTACTGCTGTCCCATAGGTGAATCAGCTCAGCATCTAGGGGCTGAACAGCTGTTGCTTGCCAAGTCCTGTGGGCCCCTCACAGGGATTGATAGGGGCCTTGCCCTTGGGAGCCCTTGGTCTAGCAGGGGTGATTGACAAGTCAATGCCTTTCATCAGTGTGCTCAAAACACACTGGACAAGTGCCTACTGTGTGCTGCAGAGATGAAGATGCAGCAACCTTAGACCCTTCCCCTGAGCTCACAGTGACTGCTGGCACAGTTGCCTGTGGGGCAGCATGCTTGGAACAGTGCAGGAGACACTGAGAAAGTGCCAGCATTGTACCAGATACAGGTATGATTGATGTGTTTTTACAGAGTGCTGATTGGTGCACTGTCACGTCATAATTTGGGCAAGGAGTCAAGAGCCCAAGTTTCACTCCTTGTCCAACCTGCCCAGAGTCTTGGCACTGCCTGGCTCCCCAGATGAGATTGCCAAGTTCAGAATCCTTCCTAAAACAATCTTCTGTGAAGAGATTTGAAAGTTCTGGGCTCCCGTCCTGATCAAGGTGTCAGGAAACCCTGGGTCCTAGTCTGTCATCCAGGGCACCAAGAGGGAATCTGCCAGGTCAAGGTGGGAGGAAGCTGGGCTGGCATGTCAGGACTGGTCTGATCAGGTTGGGCTGAAGCTCTGGTGGTGTTTGCTGCTCTGCTGGAAAATGGCTTAATAAGAGTCTCCCAGGCTCTCTGGTTTCTGTAGGCCATGAGGTTGCCCCATGACATGTACAGAAAGTAGATTTAGCTCAGATGCTGAGGGGCAGGGCATGGCTGGGATCGTACTAGGGTTGTTATGCATCTGTCCGGTACCATGCAGGGACCATCTCCTGCAGGGATCATCCACTGCAAGTTCCATGGGATTCTCTGGGCAACGACTCCTCTGTGCTCTGCCCCTCGCCATCTGAGCTAAATTCACTTGCTCTGTCCTGGCCTCTCCTCTCTGTCTTGGTCCCTACCTCTCAGTTCTAAAGAACTCAGCATACTCTACTGACCACTTCTTTTCTGCCCCATCCCCACACCCTATAGCCCTGCTCCCTGCCTTCCTGTGGCCTCATGAATGCAGAAGTCCTTCCTTAAATTATCTACTCTTCCACTTTTTAAAAGTTCTTGTTTGCCTCTTCCCTCCATTTGGAAGGGTCCAGGGGCTGCACTTGCTCTTGGGAAAGTGGACATCTCTCTGAGGCAGAGGGACCCCAGGTATCCGTGATCACCAATCCTATGCAGACGGGAATCCACTCCTTAATGGACAGACACAGCCCTGCCTGGGCTCCCTCCCTACGTGGACTCCATCTTTGTCGCTCTTGCCTTATTCAGCTCAGTGTCTGGTCACATCTTCTGTCACTCAGGGGCCAAGGGGCATGGCCTAAGACCTTATCCAATCACTGTTGCCGGGTTGGAAGCTGTCCAATCAGGCGCGCAGCGGGAGAGGACCTAGTAGCTTCAGGCACATGTTGGGGCTTTCGCCTCTCGCTGTGCCGCGATCTCCAGGTTCCTTTCTTTACTGCTGTGTCTCTGCTCCTTCAGGCCCAGCCTAGGTGGCCCTGTGACCAGCAGGTGTTGACAGATAGACTCCAGGGCCTCCTGAAAGCCTAGAAATGGTGAGTGTGCGGGGCCTGGTATCCTGAGAAGCGGCGGGATGTCTGGAAGTGGCTGGAACAGCCTGTGGCGGGACCTGGGTTCCCTCAGGCCGCAAGATGGCGGCTGGGCCCACCCTGGGACCTGCATCCTGTCCCAACCTTGCACGGTGACCTCGCCCTGTCCGCAGCACTCGGTCGCCTGGATGGTGAGGATGGGCAGGAGGGTCCTAGGGAGAGCTCCAATTTGAGGTGTGGGGCTTGTGGGAGGGGAGCTATTGTCCGGGGTCGCCTGTCCCTTCTTTCTCCTGTTAAACCTTAAAGGGCGTCACTGCAAAAATGTTAAAGAATTTATTGGAGCAAAGAGCAGTTCAAGAATTGTCCAGGACCGAGCCGTGGTTTCTGGTCCATAGGAGGGGCTTGAAGGAGTAGCTTTTATAAGGTGCATGAGGATGGAAACTCAATTCAGTAAATGATTGGGGACAGTTATGTAGTTGTCTTACCTATACAATCGAGGTGGAAATTTTCTAGTTATGTGATCAGAGGTTAATTGGCAGTTTTTGGTGCGTTAAGCCTGAATTTTGTTTCCCTCTGAGGAAGTAATTTACAAGAAGAGTTAGATTATTTTTTTAATATAGGAACACAGGACACTAGAGCTATCTCAGTCTAATTGCCTGCTGTTTAATTATTCTAACACTCCCCAGGGGAATGGTTTTCCCTTGCATTTTCCAAATGTGTCTCAAGCAGGGTCTCAATTCCAACTCCCTGTTCCCCAAGTCTAACTCTGGATTGCAGTAAAATACTAAATTTCCAGTTGGTTGTGGTGGCTCACACCTGTAATTCCAGCACTTTGGGAAGCTGAGGCGGGTGGATCACGAGGTCAGGCATTGGATACCAGCGTGGCCAACTTAGTGAAACCCCCGTCTCTACTACAAATACAAAAAAAAAAAAAACAACCAGGTGTGGTGGTGGACACATGTAATCCCAGCTACTCGGGAGGCTGAGGCAGGAAAATCGCTTGGACCTGGAAGGCGGAGGTTGCAGGGAGCTGAGATCACGCCACTGCACTCCAGCCGGGGCGACAGTGTGAGACTGTGTCTCAAAAAAAAAAGAAAAAAAAAAAAGGAAAAAAGAAAAACACCTAAATTTCTAGTTTCTTCTGACATTCCCAAATGCTAATTTCCCTCCATAATTCACAAGATTATCAACTATTTGTCCTTTATTGTACATTTCAGACACAGTATTGTAATTATTTTTTCACAAAGCATTGGATGGCACTTTATATTTGTTCTCTGTCTGTAAACATTTCATAGGAAAGCAGAGAACAATTCCCTGATACTGCTCTAAAAAATCTCTGTGCCTCTCTTCCTTTTATTTCCCGTAGGTACAGACTTCTTATCAGAATGTCTTTGGGTTGAGGTTTCTCTTTAGAAACTTTACAGTTTGATGTGTCCTCAGCCCCCTCCTGTCTTTGCCTGGTTCTGGGCTTCAGTACTATCTGGGGATGGCCCAAGATACTCATCATGGCTATGTATGCCGGAGTGTGTAGTGCATATCAGCCCCGGGGTTATTTCCTCACAGAGAACAACCTGAGAGGTATGGAGTGCAGTCTCTCCAGGGAGCAAGTGGAGGCCCTGGGACTGAGAGGAGTCTCCTCACATATATATGGTGCCTCTATAAAGCTAACCCCTTGGGACATTTAGTTTGTCTTCTCTTTACCCAGCTTCCGTTTCTTGAGACATATTTTGTTGGTCAACCAATCAGATGCTGGTTTTGAGGAGAAAAGAGAAAAATGATTCCTGCCCTCTGGATTCTCTCAGATTTCTGAAAGGAAAAAAAGTATCTCAAAGGACAAGGAAAACCCATCCGAAAGAGATGGTGCAGGAACCTGCAAAGTCAAATGCACTTGGGTCCTTCACCCACTGGTGCAGTGCCGCGTGTCCTGGGAGGGTGGTCACTGAGCACTTCAGTGAACAGGATGGGAGGATCTCTGTTATTGGATGGCCTGACCTCACACGAGTCACACATGTCTGTGTTGCGCTCAACACTGCCACTACGTGGTGTTGCCGCCTTGAAAGAATTTGCTCACTTATTTAAACTTCAGTTTTTAAACTGTAAATTTGTTTTATCAGTAGAACCAGAAAGGTAAGACAACATTTACAAAGGGCATGAAAGAGGTGGATTTGAGAAAAAATTAGATATCTAGTCAGGAATTCCAATTGTTAAAAATATTGGATTTACCTTTTTTCTTTTCCAGAGGGAGTGTAGGAAGTTTCTCAGTCTATTCTTGTTTAGGGCGTGATTTCAAATAGAATCCCAGGGCTTAGCTGTGGGAACGATATCAAGGAAAAGAATAGTGAAAATGTCTTCCACTAAGACTGTATG
>NW_022314055.1:0-1174 GCF_002776525.5 Piliocolobus tephrosceles
GTCTATGAGAGTTTCCAAGTGGCATAATGTAAAGAAAGCTTTATCTATGTGAGATGACTACACATATTTCAGAGTAGTTTCAAAGAAAGCTTTTTCAAGTTGTAGTCTGAGGGTATTTCCCTTTTCGCCATCAACATCAACATGCTCCTGAATATCAGTTGGTGCCTGTTTCTCCAAAAGGGTTTCCCCGACGCTGTATGAGAAAAGAGCTATAATACTGTGAGTGGAATACGCAGGTCACAAGGCAGTTCCTCGGAAAGCTTCTCTCCAGTTTTGGTCTGAACATAGTTCCTTTTTTAACATAAGCCTCAAAGTGCTCCAGAATATACCATCACACGCTAAGCATACACAGGGTTAGAAAACTGCTGAATGAAAAGAGGGGCTTAAAAGAATAAGGGTCATTATGACAACACAGACCACTTTCACAGGAAGCTTCCTTCTAGATTTTACCCGAGGATATTTCTTTCTCCATGTTGTAAGGATTGTTCCCAAATGTCCTTCCTCAGATTCCACAAAAACAGTGATTTCACGCTGTTCAATCCAAACAATGGTTTAACTCTGTGAGATGAATACAATCATCGCAAAGCAGTTGCTCAGAAAGTTTCTCTGCAGGTTTCAGCGGAAGACGTTTCCTTGCTCAGCACAATCCTCTGACCGTCACTAAATATCCCTTCACAGATTCTTCAAAGACAGAGATTTGAAACTGGGCAACATAGAGTAAGCATTACCTCCATGAAGTGAATGCACGTATCAGAGGTCAGATTCTTGGAATGCTTCTTCCTCGATTTCATTTCGGTATATTTCACTATTCGCCATAGTCCTCAATGCTCTCTGAAATATCACATTTTCTTTTTCACAGGAACAGTGTTCAAACACTGCCTTGTGAGAAATGAAGTATAACTCCCTGAGTGGAATGCATACATCACAAAGTCATTTCTCAGAAAGCTTCTCACCACTTTTTATCTGAAGTTATCTCCTCTATCACTGTAGGCCTGAATGTGCTCCCAAATGTCCCTTCGCTGATCCTTGCATGACCGAGTTTCCAAACTGAGTAATATAAGTAAAGTTTTAACTATGCGATATGAATAAATATATCTATCACAAAGCAGTTTCACAGAAAGCTTCTTTCCAGTTTTTGTCTGAGGATATTTCCTTTTTCACCATAGCCATCCCT
>NW_022314057.1:0-21958 GCF_002776525.5 Piliocolobus tephrosceles
GAACCCGGGAGGCGGAGCTTGCAGTGAGCTGAGATCCGGCCACAGCACTCCAGCCCGGGTGACAGAGCGAGACTCTGTCTCAAAAAAATAAAATAAAATAAAATAAAATAAAATATGCTTTCTAATAAATAAAATCAGAACATTAAACCTCATTTTTTGACCCAACATTTTTACTTATGAAGATGGCAAGAACATGTTTCTATGTTAAATTTATAATGTGCACCACCACGCCCAGCTAATTTTTGTATTTTTAGTGGAGATGGGGTTTCATCATGTTGGCCAGGCAGGTCTTGAACTCCTGACCTCAAGTAATCCACCTGCCTCAGCCTCCCAAAGTGCTGGGATGACAGGTGTGAACCACTGCGTTTGGCCTCTGTTCTGATTTTAATAACGTGTTAGTGTTTCACCTAATGGTTGTAGATAGCAACAATTATTTAACCAATCTCTTATTGTTACACATGTAAGTAATTTTTTAACTTTTGCTATTTTGAAGCATGCTGCAATTAATATTCTATCTTGTCATTTTGGCTGGACACAGTGGCTCACACCTGTAATCCCAGCACTTTGGGAGGCTGAGGCAGTCTGGTCACTTGAGGTCAGGAGTTCAAGACCAGCTTGGTCAACATGGTGAAACCCTGTCTCTACTAAAAATACAAAAATCAGCTGGGCGTGGTGGTGCACACCTGTAATCCCAGCTACTCAGGAGAATGAGGCAGGAGAAAGAATCGCTTGAATCTAGGAGGCAGAGGTTGCAGTGAGCCACGATTGTGCCACTGCACTCCAACCTGGGTGACAGAGACTCCATCTCAAAAAATATATAAATAAAAATTAAAAATTAAAAAAAATTTCTGTTTCATCATTTTTTTGGATGTTCGTCTGATTACTTTCCACAGAATAAATTACTAGAAGTAGAATTGCTGGGTGCAAAGGTGTGTGCTCATAGGACTTTTGATGGTTATTTCCAAAAGGCAACCTGAAAGGCCATTAACAGTGGAAAGTCAATTAAGATATGTGAGAGGCGTGATATCTAGAGGACTGCTTCCAGCTTTAAAGTTTTGTGATTCTGGGATTCCTAGATTTAAGAAGCGTTAAGACTATACTGGAGGAAGAAAGACACTTAAAGAGAAAAATCATTGGATGTGTAGAGCATTGCCCAAGACAAGACTGGGAGTAGGACCAGAGAGGGCTCCCACGGCCAAGGTGTTAAAGGCCTTTATTTATGTTTGGGGTTGAGTAGTGAGAGAAGAGGGGAAGAAGTGGTATTTTCTATTTATTCATGACTTCTCCTACCCTAGGAGTTCTGTTTATTGCCTTGTCTTTGTGTTGTTTGCCTCTGTTTCTTTTGTGTCAGCTGGTCTTTCCTGTATCTTGCATCCGAATTCTCTAAATCGCAGAATATGATTTGACCGGCCAATCAAAGACTGCTATAGAGTGTGCGTGCTGTGTAGATAACATCAGGGCAGCTGACTAGCCTTTATGTCATACGTCGACCATGGTCTGGTTGGCTGTGGTCAGCGTGGAAGGGGACTACGGTATCAAGTATAGGGGTGAATTTTTCACCGAAACTGACTTTTTTTTTTTTTTTTGGGACGAAGTCTCGCTTTGTCACCCAGGCTGGAGTGCAGTGGCACGATCTCGGCTCACTGCAAGCTCCGCCTCCCGGGTTTACGCCATTCTCCTGCCTCAGCCTCCCGAGTAGCTGGGACTACAGGCGCCCGCCACCTCGCCCGGCTAGTTTTTTGTGTTTTTAGTAGAGACAGGGTTTCACTGTGTTAGCCAGGATGATCTCGATCTCCTGACCTCGTGATCTGCCCACCTTGGCCTCCCAAAGTGCTGGGATTACAGGCGTGAGCCACTGCACCTGGCTTCACTGAAACTTTCAAGGCTGAAGTCACCCTTGGAAGTTTTGCTGAAAATTCAACTCACAAAAATGCAGGTTAATAAAAGAAAAGGCACGCAGATGCATTACTACCGTGTGCATGGACAGAGTCACAGAGTGATTGCCCAGTATCCCAAGGTACAGATGCTTATATACCCTACTTCTTAGGGAAAAGGAAGATGGGGAGGTGTGGAGGATTTTAGGGGTAGTAACTGATTTTTAGGGAATTGAATGGGCTCGAAGAACATAAAATGGTCTTGGGACAAAGTCTTTTGAGCCTGCAGAGCAGACAATGGTTTGTGACAAAAGTCCATCTAGGTTTGTTGACAGACTTCTGCCTGCCTTCCTGCAATAAGGGGTCAGTTAATGAAAACTCAGGGAAGGGACCAGAGGTCTTTGCTTTGTTCTCTCGTAGGTCTGGACTTTAGGCAGATAAAGGAACTTCATTCTGTGCTTTGGGAGAGGTAGAGGATTAAGAGGGAGGAAGGACACAAATTGCTCTCCTTAGTGGGTCTGCTGGACTTAGTGTAGATAGGGGAAAAGTCTCTTGTGGCATCCACTGATCTCTAAGGACGTGTAATTCAAAATACTTGTTATACCCGGGAGCCAAATTTGAGGCGAAGTTCCCTGCACTCCTTCACGAGCATATTGAAGAACCTCTAGGTTCTTCTAGGCTGGGATGTGGCAGGCACTCTGAAATGTAGAAGTGTGGATGAATTCCTGGTGGCTTCTTGGAATTCTGTGCCCAGGACAGGAGACCGGTTAGGAAGAGCTAACATAAACCAGCCAAGTTGTAACACGAGCCTGAAATAGGGAGAGAGAGTGGAAATGAAAAAGAGGCAGGCGATAATAAAAATGATAGTGCACGTTTATTGAGTGCTTTTGATGTGCCAGGGTCTGTTCTCAGCACTTGACATGTATAGTAAAACCAAGTGATAAATCAATATCCCATAAAACACGATTGGCTATTGGTAATTATCTCCCGGCCTCTGCCTGCTCTCATTCTCATATGGGAGCTGAATAAATTCCTGTTCTTTTCAAGAGGAAGGCCCTTTATAATCCACAGTTCTGAGGTTAACCTTGATCCTAGCCCCTCCCTTTCCCACTTCTTACCAACTTTTTTTTTTTTTTTTTTTTTGAGATGAAGTTGCGCTCTTGTCAGGTTAGAATGCAATGGCACGATCTTGGCTCACAACAACCTCTACCTTCCTGAGTTCAAGTGATTCTCCTGCGTCAGCCTCCCAAGTAGGGATTACAGGTGCCCCCTACCACATCAGGCTAATTTTTGTGTTTTCAGTAGAGAGGGGGTTTCACCATGTTGGCCAGGCTAGTCTTGAACTCCTGACCTCTGGTAATCCACTTGCCTTGGCCTTCCAAAGTGCTGGGATTACAGGTGTGAGCCACTGCACCTGGCCTCCCACCAACTTTCTTTTTTTTTTTTTTTTTTTTTTTGAGAGGGAGTCTTGCTCTGTCACCCAGGCTGGAGTGCTGTGGCCGGATCTCAGCTCACTGCAAGCTCCGCCTCCCGGGTTCCCGCCATTCTCCTGCCTCAGCCTCCCGAGTAGCTGGGACTACAGGCGCCCGCCACCTTGCCCGGCTAGTTTTTGTATTTTTTAGTAGAGACGGGGTTTCACCGTGTTAGCCAGGATGGTCTCGATCTCCTGACCTCATGATCCGCCCGTCTCAGCCTCCCAAAGTGCTGGGATTACAGGCTTGAGCCACCGCGCCCGGCCTCCAACTTTCAAATTAATTTCCAGAGGCTGTGCTCTCCTGCTCTGCCCACCGGTGTCACTGCTTCCTCCCACTCCTGTCCCTTCCCCACAGCTGAGGGTAGAGGAACAGGAGAGAGGTGAGGTCATTGTTTCTCATCAGTTGCGCACAGTGTAGGTTTATCTTTACTTTTGTGTGTTTTTTTTTTTTTTTTTTTTTTTTTTGAGACGGAGTCTCGCTCTGTGGCCCAGGCTGGAGTGCAGTGGCCGGATCTCAGCTCACTGCAAGCTCCGCCTCCCGGGTTCACGCCAGTCTCCTGCCTCAGCCTCCCGAGTAGCTGGGACTACAGGCGCTCGCCAACACGCCCGGCTAATTTTTTGTATTTTAGTAGAGACGGGGTTTCACCATGTTAGCCAGGATGGTCTCGATCTCCTGACCTCGTGATCTGCCCGTCTCGGCCTCCCAAAGTGCTGGGATTACAGGCTTGAGCCACCGCGCCTGGCCTACTTTTGTGCTTTTTATGACAAAACAGACTGACCAAAAATCCTGTTTATCATTAACCTTGCCTTAACACAAACCCACCTTTTATGCCACTGAATTTTTTAGGTCATGCTTATCACTGATGTGTTAGGAAAGGGTTACAGTGTATTATAGGGTAGAAACTACTGTTTCCTCTCATTTTACAGGAGAGTTAACTGAGACAAAGAGATCTCAAGTAATCAGTTCAAGGGTCCACAGCTGATAGTGGCATAACCAGAATTCAAACCAGGCAGCCTGATTCTATAGTTTGTAAAGTTGAGACCAATACCACAGAGAGGACAAATTGCCCCTTGTCTTACCTCCCAGAGATAACCTCTAATTATGCTCATGTATACAGATGTCCCTGACTTATGGTGGTTGGACTTATGACTTTACAGTGGTGTGAAAGCCATATGCATTCACTATATTCCTTGACTTACGATGGGGTTACCTCTGGAGAAGCCCATTGTAAATTGAAAATATCCCAAGTTGAAAACACACTGTCAACTTAAATTTTCAATTTAAGATGGCCTTGTCAGCTTGCAACCCCATCCTACATTTGGAGACATGTTATTCTCTTTTTATTCCTAACTTCACTTTATCACTGTTCTTCCCAACACACTTATTTTTTGATCAAGAGATGACTTATGTTTCTTGGCCCACTTAGGTTTCTCCCAATCTCTTAGCATCTTTCCTGTTCTATTTCCTTTCCCTACACAGCCTAGATTGCATGTTTTATCATCTCTACCTTTCCCAGGTATTAGTTTTTTTGTTTGTTTGTTTTTTCAAGACAGAGTCTTGCTCTGTCACCCACGCTGGAGTACAGTAGTGCTATCTCGGCTCACTGCAACTTCTGCCTCCTGGGTTCAAGTGATTTTCCTGCCCGTCTCCCAAGTAGCTGGGATTACGGTTAGGCACTACAACGTCCAGCTAATTTTTGTGTTTTTAGTACAGATCAGGGTTTCATCATGTTGGCCAAACTGGCCTCGAACTCCTGACCTCAAATGATCCACCCACCTCATCCTCTCAAAGTGCTGGGATTACAGGTGTGAGCCACCGCACCTGGCCTCCCAGGTATTACTTTTTAAGCTGGGATACCAATTGCAGCTTAGGCTAGATCATGGTATTGAAAACTTGAAAGCATTCTCTGGTGCTAGCCTCTTTTTTTTTTTTTTTTTTGAGACGGAGTTTCACTCTTGTCATCTAGGCTGGAGTGCAATGTCATGATCTCTGCTCACTGCAACCTCTGCCTCCCACGTTGAAGTGATTCTCCTGCCCCAACCTCCTGAGTAGCTGGGATTACAGGGGCCCACCACCACACCTGGCTAATTTTTGTATTTTTAGTAGAGATGGGGTTTCACCATGTTGGTCAGGCTGGTCTCGAACTCCCGATCTCAGTTGATCCACCCACTATGGCCTCCCAAAGTGCTGGGATTACAGGCGTGAGCTACCATGCCCAGCCTCAAGCTAGAGTTTTCTAACAGCTGCCATCATCAGACTTTTGCCCATATCCATATATAACCTATATTATTATTTACTATTATTTACCTAATGTTTTCTTCTTTCAATCATCTCATATTTTTAAAGTGAATTTATTTAACAAAAACCACCTTCCTAATTGAACATGGGTTAGACAGCATGAGGGGATTATTTATCTTATTATGTGTGATAATGGATAATGATTTTGTGGAAGAATGTTATTGTTTTCTGAAATTGCATGTTAAGGTATTTCAGGAGAGAAGTGTCACAATGTCTGTAATTTAGTTTTAAGTTGTTGGACAAAAACAAATTATAGATGAAATTGTAAAGAATGGCTGAATCTCTGTGGTGAGGACATGGTTATTCATTGTACTATTCTTCCTGTTTTTTGTTTTGAAAAAAATTTTTTTTTTTTTTTTTTTGAGACGGAGTCTCGCTCTGTCGCCCAGGCTGGAGTGCAGTGGCCAGATCTCAGCTCACTGCAAGCTCCGCCTCCTGGGTTTACGCCATTCTCCTGCCTCAGCCTCCTGAGTAGCTGGGACTACAGGCGCCCGCCACCTCGCCCGGCTAGTTTTTTGTATTTTTTAGTAGAGACGGGGTTTCACCGTGTTCGCCAGGATGGTCTCGATCTCCTGACCTCGTGATCCGCCCGTCTCGGCCTCCCAAGTGCTGGGATTACAGGCTTGAGCCACCGCGCCCGGCGAAAAATTTTAAGATTAAAAAATAAAAGGACCCTTCTTTTTGCCAATATAAATGGAAATTTTCTATCACTTGCTATACGGAGAAGATAACTCTAAAAAGAAACATGTTGAAAAACAGTGTCTTTACATTCTAGCTAGATAACATTGCCTGATCAAAGGCACTGCACCTATTCTCTTTGCAAATAAAAGGATTTTTTTTTCCCTCCCAGGCGCGGTGGCTCAAGCCTGTAATCTCAGCACTTTGGGAGGCTGAGGCAGGCAGATCACTTGAGGTCAGGAGTTTGAGACTAGCCTGACCAACATGGTGAAACCCCATCTCTACTAAAAATACAAAAATTAGCTGGGCCTGGTGGTGAGCGCCTGTAGTCCCAGCTACTTGAGAGACTGAAGGAGGAGAATCGTTTGAACTTGGAAGGCACAGGCTATAGTGAACCCCGAGAGCGCCATTGCACTTCAGCCTGGGTGGCAGAGTGAGACTTTGTCTGTTTTGTTTGTTTGTTTGTTTTTGTTTGTTTTTTGAGATGGAGGGTCACTCTGTCTCCCAGCTAGAGTGCAGTGGTGTGATCTTGGCTCACTGAAATCTCCACCACCCGGGTTCAAGCGATTCTTCTGCCTCAGCCTCCGGAGTAGCTGGGATTACAGGCGCTTACCACCACACCCGACTAATTTTTGTATTTTCAGTAGAGACAGGGTTTCACTATACTGGCCAGGCTGGTCTCAAACTCCTGACCTCATGATCTACCTGCCTCTGCCTTCCAAAGTGCTAGGATTACAGGTGTGAGCCACTGGGCCCTGCCTATACTTTATAATTTTTAGCCTTCAATCCCTTCATCCAAATTCAGCCACAAAAACCTGAAGACATTAAGTAACAGATAAAGCTGGGCATTGTGATGAGCCTGTAGTCCCAGCTACTCTGGAGGCTGAGGCAGGATGATCCCCTGAGCCCAAGAGTTCAAGGTCAACCTGGGCAACAAAGCAAGACCTTGTCACAAAACAGAACAAAACCAAACCCCCCTCCCCCCCCAAAAAAACAAAAAAACCCCACAGAAGCCGGCTGTGGTGGCTCATGTCTCTAATCCCAACACTTTGGGAGGCTGAGGAGGACGGATTACTTGAGGACAGGAGTTGGAGACTAGCCTGGTCAACATGGCGAAATCCTGTCTCTACAAAAAATACAAAAATTAGCCAGGCGTGGTGGTGTGCACCAGTAGTCCCAGCTACTTGGGAAGCTGAGGCAGGACAATTGTTTGAGCCTAGGATGCAGAGGTTGCAGTGAGCTGAGATCACACCATTGCACTCCAGGCTGGGTCACAACTTTCCCATTTCCTAGCTTTGTTCTTTTTCCTTTGTAGTTTGCCATGCCCTAGAATGGAGTGGATTTCCTGAGGAAGTGAGTGGAGTCTCCATCTCCTTTCCTCCTTACACTATTGACTGTTGCCATCTGGCAGTGGAGGAAAGTCAAATAGACAGTGATTTCAGTGCCCATCCACTCCTCAGATACTCCATTTGAGGTTTTTCTTTGTCTCATCAGTGGTAGGGTACACAATGTGGTAAGTTATATTTTGTAAAAACACGGTTTTTTTTTTTTTTTATTTTTATTTTTCTCTTTCTTTCTTTCTTTTTTTTTTGATGCAGTTTCACTCTTGTTGAGTGAAACAAGCCTGGAGTGCAGTGGTGCCATCTCGGTTCACTGCAACCTCTGCCTCCTGGGTTCAAGCGATTCTCCCGCCTCAGCCTCCAGAGTAGCTGGGACTACAGGCGTGTGCCACCATGTCCGGCTAACCTTGTATTTTTAGTGGAGATGGGGTTTCACCATGTCAGTCAGGCTGGTCTTGAGCTCCTGACCTCAGGTGATCCACTCACCTTGACTTCCCAACGTGCTGGGATTGCAGGTGTGAGCCACTGTGCCTGGCCACGTTCTTTCCTCTTTATACTTATTAACCCTTGATGATTACATGGTAATGTTGCACCGAGTTATATCTTTGGTATCTGTTTACATGATACCTAATCCCTGTAGTTAAAGTTAATAATGATATGAAGAATTAGTCCTGCCGGGCAAGGTGGCTCATGCCTGTAATCTCAGCACTTTGGGAAGCCGAGGCAGGAGGATCACTTGAGCTCAGGGCTTCAAGACCAGCTTGGGCAACAAAGTGAGACCCTTGTCTCTACAAAAAACTAGCCAGGCATGGTGGTGCGTGCCTGTGGTCCCAGCCACTTGGGAACCTGAGATGGGAGGACAGTTTGAGCCTGGGAGTTTGAGGCTGCAGTGAGCCATGATGGCACCACTGCATTCCAGCCTGGGTGACAGAGTGAGACCCTGTCTCAAAAAGAAAAGAAAAAAAAATTTTTTAGGAGCTTGATGACCGATGTCTTGCAAAAGGGCACTGCTATCAAAATGACAATTTTACACAATCAGATTCTGCCTGTACTTCCTCTCATGCCAACCACCAAAAATAGAAAACAAAATAATTGAGATAAAGAACATTATCATTCCCTATTACAGTTAATGGCTAGAAGGCTATAGAACCAGCACAGAGTGCACCCTGAAATCTAGGCCCGTGGAAGAAAAGGTTAGTTTCTGTAAACGAGGCTCAGAAAATGGATAGAAGTAGCTGTAACTCATCCTCCTCTGTGATTTGGAGATAGCTTACTTTTAAAATTAAAGTGCCAGGAAGCAACAACCCTAAAATGTAACTAATGTCAGATAAGACGTAATCTAGGAAATTGTAATATGCCCATCATGAGGTAATGTTGTAATGGCAGTAGCCTTTGGTAGCTGATAAGGAATATTGGAAAAGGTGCCGGAGTGAGAGATTGACAGTCTCCAGTTTCTCCAGCAGCGACCAGGGCAGGCATACCCTGACTGTCCAGTTACGTGTTCTCTTCTGGTTGGCAGCTGGACGGCTGCGTGGTGGAGGAGGGAGAATCGGGCACTCACAGCCAGAAGCTATTCCCAAAGACCTCCTGGCTCCTTGTAAACTGGGCCTGTACTCTGCCAGCGGTGGGATCGTCTTAATTGGATTTCCTAAGCTAATTTTCCTGCTGGGAGCAGAAAGTGCACAGCAGCTTGGAAGGCAGAAGCAGGTGTGAAAACAGGGTGGTCAGAATCTTGGCCCTGCCGACTACAGAATTTGGGGGCAGTTGGCTTCACTCACTTCTCCCAGTGGGCTTCCTCATTTGTAAAATTCAATGACAATATTTCCCCCATGGGGTTTTTGCGAAATATGCGCCAGGTAATGTAATTGGAAAGCTCAGTGCCCCCCAACTCCACATACCTGGGGATTCCAGTCATTCCGGCATTTCTTTTTCTATGTTAATGAACAAATTTACACTCTGGTTTTGCTCATTCATTCTTTTTCTCCTTACTCAGATCTGTTTATGCAACAGATGTTTATAAAGTGAACCTGGGCCACTCCTGTAATCCCAGCAGTTTGGGAGGCTAAGACAGGAGGATCGCTTGAGCCCAGAAGTTCAAGACCAGTCTGCGCAACATAGTGAGACCCCCATCTCTACAAAAAATACAAAAATTAGCCGAGCATAGTGGAACGCACCAGCAGTCCCAGCTTCTCGAGAGGTTGAGGTGGGAGGCTTGAGCCTGGGAGGTCAAGGCTGCAGTGAATGGTGATTGAACTGCTCTCCAGCCTGGGTGGCAGAATGAGACCCTGTCTCAAAATAAATAAATAAAAATAAAGATACTGTGAACCTGAAGTGAATTTGTGTGGAGGGACTTGAACCCCTGGGGACAGCTCCCTTTCTGGAGGCGAGGAGCCACCGTGTAACTTGAGTCAAACTTGACCATGCTCAAATGAGATGAAGGCCTTTGGTCACTGTCAGGCATCAGAGGGTACAGATTCCTCAGGCCTGACTTCCTTCTGGAAGCCTTTTTGAACATCTTGGCCCTTACTCTGTGATTTCCCGTGAACTCTGCACACTTCCGGCAGAGGCAGGACAGGGTAGGGATGGAGAGTGTGGATTCTGGTGCGTGCGTTTGAATTGTCGCCACTGACTGGCAGCCACTTCCTCAGCCTTGTCTGTAAAACGGACATAATCACATACCCTCCTCATGGGGTTGTTATATAAATGAGGTGAGTTTGTGTGTGGAGAGATTAGAACCTTGCCTGAGCCAGGCGTGGCAGCGTGCACCTGTAGTCCCAGCTACTCCAGAGGCTGAGGCAGGAGGATCATTTGAGTCCAGGAGGTGGAGGCTGCACTGAGCTATGATCGTGCCACTGCACTCCAGCCTAGGCAATGCAGTGAGACCCTTTCTTTAAAAAAGAAAAAAGAAAAAAGAATTTTGCCTGGCATATAGGATATGCTATGTAATGTAAGAGTCAGTGACTGCTGGACTGCATGAAAGTTTTGTTTTTGTAGGCAAAAATGATCTGATACTGGCAGCTTTGCTTGGTTGAACCTGGTATTTACTGCACTGTGCTGCAACTCTGCTTCAGGAAGGCTCACCTCCCTGAGTTGGGGTTGCTGGGAGAGTCTGCTGGCTCTGTGTCAGTGTCTGTGTGTTTCTGCCTTACCCAAGTGACTTCTGTGATTTTGACTTTGGCCCGTTTGGCGATAGAGCAAGCAACGGTGTCATCACTATGTCATGCCCAGCATAATCTCATGCTCACGGTGGTGGTAGGAGCAAGCGGGCCGGTGAAGGAGGCTCTGGCAGACTCTGCTGCTGTAGGGAGAATGCCCTGGGTCATTTAGCCAACAGGGAGGTTGGCCCTGGCAGGAGGCCAGGTCACCACGCCAGGCTGTCACTCGAGTACATAATCCCCGCTCTGTGCTCCCTGTCAGCTGCCTGATGGTTGCTCACCGGGGGCAGACTCTTATCTGGAAGCAGTCATCCTGACCTTGCAGTTTGTCACCTCAAGCCTCATGACCAGAGTTGTGAAAATGTCACTCTGAGTCGGATATCCAGTACAGGCGTTCCTCTGGCTCATTGTGCTGCAGTCCAGGCCTATACCTCTTGGGCCAGGCAAACTGACGGACAGTCATTAAAAAAAAGAAAAAGGAAGAGAGGAAAAAATAGAGTTTATTTTTATAGTTATTTACTTGTCTTTATTTTTATTTTTATTTTGAGATACAGTCTCGTTCTGTCCCCCCGGCCAGAGTGTAGTGGCGCGATCTTGGCTCACTGCAACCTCTGACTCCCGGGTTCCAGCAATTCTACCATCTTTTATTTATTTATTTTTTTGAGATGGAGTTTCGCTTTTGTTGCCCAGGCTGGAGTGCAATGGCACTATCTCAGCTCACAGCAACCGCCACCTCCCGGGTTCAAGCGATTCTCCTGCCTTAGTCTCCCGAGTAGCTGGGATTACAGGCACATGCCACTGTGCCTGGCTAATTTGTATTTTTAGTAGAGACAGGGTTTCTCCATGTTGATCAGGCTGATCTTGAACTCCCAACCTCAGGTGATCCGCCTGCCTTGGCCTCCCAAAGTGCTGGGATTACAGGTGTGAGCCAACGTGCCTGGCTTCTACCACCATTTAAAGGATAATTTTTAATTTTATTTTTATTTTTAATTTTTGGAGACAGTGTCTCATTCTGTTGCCCAGGCTGGAGTGCAGTGGCTTGATCATGGCTCACTGCAGCCTTGACCTGCTGGGCTCGAGAGATCCTCTCACTTCAGCCTCCCGTGTAGCTGAGACCACAGGCATACATCACTACACCTGGCTAAATTTTAGTTTTAAATTTTTTTGTAGAGATACGTTCTTCCTGTGTTGCCCAGGCTGGTCTCGAACTCCTGCGCTCAAACGACCCACCCAATTTGGCCTCCCAAAGTGTTGGGATTACAGGCGTGAGCCATCACAGCTGGCAAAATAGAGTTTAAATGGAAAACTTTTTGTTTTGCTCAAGGGAACACGCACTGGATAGGCCTTTACTTACAGACACTGAGGAACTGCCAGTCATGATGTGAGCTTGTCAGAGCTTAGAAGCCTGACACAGTAGTGCAGTGGGCTCTGCAACTCCGCTTGGCACCCACATATTCATCCCTAGAGAGCAAGAGCATCTTATTCATCTTTTGCATCTGCAGTGCCAAGTACTGTATTTGGTGTAAAATACGTAATTAATAAATATTTGCTGACTGACCAAAGAGCAGGTACTCAGTAAAAACTTGTTGGTTGTCACTTGTGACCTCTGGCATAATTGCCTTCTCCCTTGACCTGGACCCTGGCAATTCTTGGGTGTGTGGCCATGGGAACCGAAGGGTAGCTGGGTTGTACTTTCTCTCAATTCATGGGCCAACATTCTCCAAGCATGTGATGCTCAGAGACTTGACTTGGGGCTTCATGTCTCCTCTCCTGAGGCCACTATGGCAGCGGTACAGAGTTTAGATCCTTGGCTGTGAGGAAGGTAGGGGACTGGGAAAAATGAGAGAAGGGCCCATCTCAGCCTGGCCTCCACTCGCTGACGCCCTTCTCCTAACTTACTCCTTCCAATTCCATGTTTATAAGGAATGGAACCATTCATTCTTCCAGCAGGTGTTTATTGAGCTGCTCATATGTGCCTGACTCTATATGGAGTTAAACAGAAATGCCCTGTGCTGGCTTGTGGCAGCCAAGCGTTCATAGCAACCTTGCTTTTTGATGCTTCAATGGTGGCTCTTCCTAGTTTAAAAAAAAAAAAAGAAAAAAAAGAAAGAAATGCCCTCTGTTCTTAGAGCACTTATAGCCTAGAATGAATGAACTTTGGTTTTGAGAAGTTAAAGGAGCCCATGTAGAGTAATGGGGATGGGTGTGGAGAGGTAGGGGAACAAAGCAAATAAAAACTGTCCCCAACAACCCCCGACAAGGAGAATAGCAGCACATGCATTAATCATTCTGTGCTTATCATCCTCAACTTCAATATTTCTAAACTTGTCTGTTTCTAGATTTTAGCTCTGGTAGATATTTGAAATAGTCAATATTTTTTTTTTGTTTGTTTTAATAGTCAATATTTTTAGTTAAAAGCACTTTGTTTATTTTCTTAAAAAAGTAGAGACGCAGGCCGGGCGCGGTGGCTCAAGCCTGTAATCCCAGCACTTTGGGAGGCTGAGACGGGCGGATCACGAGGTCAGGAGATTGAGACCATCCTGGCGAACACGGTGAAACCCCGTCTCTACTAAAAAAATACAAAAAACTAGCCGGGCGAGGTGGCGGGCCCCTGTAGTCCCAGCTACTCAGGAGGCTGAGGCAGGAGAATGGCATAAACCTGGGAGGCGGAGCTTGCAGTGAGCCAAGATCGCGCCACTGCACTCCAGCCTGGGCGACAGAGTGAGACTCTGTCTCAAAAAAAAAAAAAAAAAAGTAGAGACGCACCAACATGGCACAAGTATACATATAACATATATATACATAACGTAACAAACCTGCGCGTTATGCACATGCACCCTAGAACTTAAAGTATAATAATAATAAAAAAAAAAAGAAAACAAAATGGCAGAATAATAATTGGAGACATTTAAGAAGGTATTCTTCTTCCCTGTAACAACATATAATCCTGATGTGACAATGAGGCTACTATTAAGCTAAACAATAATTAAAAAGAGAAATTATCAGGAAAAAAAATAAGTAGAGACGGTCTGGCACGGTGGCTCACACCTATATTGCCAACATTTTGTGGGGCCAAGGTGGGCGGATCACTTGAGGTCAGGGGTTCGAGACCAGCCTGGCCAACATGGTGAAACCCTGTCTCTACTGAAAATACAAAAATTAGCCGGGCATGGTGGTGGGTGTCTGTAATCCCAGCTATTCAGGAGGCTGAGGCAAGAGAATCTCTTGAACCTAGGAGGCGGATGTTGCAGTGAGCCGAGATTGTGCCACTGCACTCCAGCTTAGGTGACAGAGTAAGACTCCATCTAAAAAAAATAAATAAAAGGAGAGACGGTGTTTCGCTATGTTTGCCTAGGCTGGTCTTGAACTCCTGAGCTCAAGCAGTCCACCCACGTGGGCCTCCCAAAGTGCTGGGATTATAGGTGTGAACCACTGCATTCAACCTGAAGGTGATACAGAGATTAAGAAGTTAGTGAAGGTACAGCAGTCCTTGGTAAAGTTTCCCTTTTTAATGAAAAGCAGCCCCCAGATCATTTTCTAACAAACAGCAGCCTATAAAAATCGAGCTGCAGACACAGATGCTGGCAGTTGTGCCAATCATGCTCAGAATGATGGCCCCATCTTCCCTTCTGTCTTTGCCAACCTTGTGTACAGTAAGGAGCAGACGAGATGGAAAGTGGTCAAGTGGAAAGTTCATTTGCACAATAAGATTCGGGTGGGGCGGCCAGCCTTCCCTGTGCTACCCTGTAAACATCACACCTGATCCAACCAATCTGTGGGCCCTAAGGAAATCAGACACCTCCTCCTCAAGCCTGCCTGTAAAATCTGGGGCATCTACCACTAGCTGGTCTTTCCCTTTCAGAAGCCCCTCTCTTTCACTAGAGAGAGAGCTGTTCTCCTTTCTCTTTATTTTGCTTATTACACCTCCACTCCTAAACTCCTAAAGTGTGTGCACGTCCTAAATTTTCTTGGTGCAAGATGACAAACCCTGGGTATTTACACCAGAAAATGAAGCCACTTCAAAAGCACTTTGGGCCGGGTGCAGTGGGCCATACCTGTAATCCCAGCACTTTGTGGGGCTGAGGTGGGCGGAACACCTGAGGTCAAGAGTTCCAGACCAACCTGGCCAACATGGTGAAACCCCGTCTCTACTAAAAATACAAAAAATTAGCCGGGCGTGGTGGCACATGCCTGTAGTCCCAGCTACTTGGAAGACTGAGGCAGAATCTCTTGAACCCAGGAGGTGGAGGTTGCAGTGAGCCAAGATGGCGCCACTGCACTTTGGGGCATATTTACCCCTCTACCAAAATTCATACATTGAAACTCTAGCTCTCAATGTGACTGTGTTTGGAGATAGCACCTTTAAGGAGGTAGTTAAGTTTAAATGAGATCACAAGGGTGTGTTCTTAATCTGATAAGACTGATTGGTGTCCTTGTGCGCTGGAAGAGAGGGTGCGCTGGCTTACGCCTGTAATCCCAGCACTTTGAAAGGCGAGGGTGAGAAGGCTAGCTTGAGCCCAGGTGGTTGAGAACAGCCTGGGCAACATAGCAAGATCTCCATCTTTACAAAAAATTCGAAAGAAAAATTAGCCCAGTTAATTTTTCTCACAGCTACTTGCGAGACTGATTGAGGTGAGAGGATCGCTAGAGTTTAGGAGGTTGAGGCAGCAGTGAGCTATGATTGTGCCATTGCACTCCGGCCTGTGTGACAGAGACCTTGTCTCCAAAACAAAAAGAAGAGGCAGGGATACTAGGAATTCCTGTGTACACAGGAAGGGCCACGTGAAGAGGTAGAGAGAAGGCCCCCATCTTGCAAGCCAGGAACAGGAGAGCTGGAAGAAAATACATTTCCGCTGTTTACACCAGCCATGCTGTGGTGTGTTCTTATGGAAGCCAGAGCTGACTAATAAAAAATAGCTTTAATTTTTCCTTCAGTGAAGATCCAGAAATAAATAAATTCATAGGTGTCTTCTTCTGCACAAAATTCGTTGAGTTTCAAAAGGTATTTATTAATATCTTGAAGGCCACTCACTCAGCCGTATTCAAGCAGCAGATGCAACTCGAAACCTTCCTAAGAAATGCTAACATTTCCCCTGGTTTCCCCAATCTCTGAGTCTTTCATAACAAATATGTTTGGAAGTAAAGATGCAATTCCTGCATCTTATATGTATTTGCAGTGGTAATTCATGCTGATCTAATGCATGAGCACAGATTTTATGTATCCACCATGCTATGGGATCGCGGACGGACACAGGGGAGTTCTAGGTGAATAATGCCCCAGTACTCAAATAGCATCTGTTCCCCAAAGTCAGGCAGCCCAACCCTGCTGCAGGAATTGAGGGGGGCTCCCACACACTGCCTGGTTCTGACTAGCTTCTCTTAATTTAGTTCTCATAGGTGTTGATACATATTTATATAATACTATGTATATTCAATCAGTATTTGTTGAATGGAATTATGTAAATGTGTGCTCACTCATAGTATAAAAATGATGCTGCCGCAAACGGCTTTGCAGTCACACTGTAGGTCTTATCTACACCCCTTCTAAGGAACAGGAAGCCATGAAGTATCTGTAGAATCACAGCTTTCATTTGTTGCTGGGGGAAAATATTTATAAGCAGAGATGTAGAATTTCATTTGTTTTGACACGTTGTGGGAGGTGTTCTCAGAAAGGTGTTTTGAAAAAGTGTAATGTCATCTCCCATGAATCTTATTTTGGGATCCCCAGAATGTGCAGGGAAAATGAACAGACTGTCTTTAACGACCTCTTTAGCGGCTGGTGGAGCTTCCCCTGCTGCACAGAAAATGTTCAATCGTGTTCTTTCTCTCTCCCTTCTCACTTTTCCTTATCTTCTTTCTTTTCATCTCCTCTTCCTCTTTCTTCTTCTTCTTCTCCTTTTCTTCTCTTTTGAACACTTTTTGACTTTTCTTTTGTAAAATAAAATAAAATAACCAAACTAGGTGAGTTGTTGGCCAAGTTCAAGGGCAAATGTGTAGTTGACATGAGAGAGTCACCTGTTTAATGATGACTGTTGGGGAAAACTGGCTCTCGCTAGGTAAGCTACAAACTGGGAGAAACAACGACTGACAAATGGAAGCAATGCGCCTCCACAACTCTCCCTGAACTTTTTGTTTTTTTTTGGGGACGGAGTCTTGCTCTGTCCCCCAGGCTGGAGTGCAGTGGCGCGATCTTGGCTCACTGCAAGCTCCGCCTCCCGGGTTCATGCCATTCTCCTGCCTCAGCCTCCTGAGTAGCTGAGACTACAGGTGCCCACTACCACGCCCGGCTAATTTTTCTATTTTTAGTAGGGACGGGGTTTCACCGTGTTAGTCAGGATGTTCTCAATCTCCTGACCTCGTGATCCGCCCGCCTCGGCCTCCCAAAGTGCTGGGATTACAGGCGTGAGCCACTGCGTGTCCAGCCTTTCCCCCGAACTTTTAGGGGAAGATTTTGTTCCTTCTGTTGGCCTGGCTGGCCCATTCAGGCTGATGAGTAGAGCCTTGGCTGATTTAACCTAGCAAGGGGATAAACAACTTAAGCAGGAGAAAGGAGTAGCTCCACGGACAAGTCCTGGGGCAGAGAACTGGGAGTGAAACCACCTCTGCAAAATTATGGCTGAGACAATGAAAGAGATCTGACTTAATCGATTCCATGTTGCTTCTAACCTCCAAACTGTCCATGTTCATTCCTGGGCATAGGCTGAACAAACTTTGGAAGAAACTTAGTTTATAGCTTATAGTGTTTTTTGTTTGTTTGTTTGAGAGAGTCTCACTCTGTCGCCCAGGCTGGAGTGCAGTGGTGCGATCTCAGCTCACTGCAACCTCGGTCTCCCGGGTTCAAGCGATTCTCCTGCCTCAGCCTCTCGGGTAGCTGAGACTACAGGTGACTGTCACCATGCCCGGCTAACTTTTGTATTTTTAGTAGAGATGGGGTTTTACCATGTTAGCCAGGCTGGTCTCAAACTCCTTGACCTCAGGTGATCCACCCACCTTGACCTCCCAAATTGTTGGGATTACATGTGTGAGCCACCCCACCCAGCCTATAGTTTATAGTTTTTTAAAACAGAGACAGGCCAGGCGCGGTGGCTCACATCTGTAATCCCAGCACTTGGGAAGCCAAGTCAGGCGTCGTGAGGTCAGGAGATCAAGACCATCCTGCTATGAATGAACCTGCAATGAACCTGGGAGACAGCTTGCAGTGAGCTGAGATCTCGCCACTGCACTCCAGCCTGGGTAACAGAGTGAGACTCCGTCTCAAACAAACAAACAAACAAAGACAATAACAGCCCTTTCCCAAAGCAGACTTCCTTCTTGCCTGGGGACTAGATTGCCTTTGTAGGACTCACAGTAGCCGCAAGATTAGAAATTATGGTTTAGGAGTCTTGCGGCTGGAGGCTACAAGATTCTGACCCTTCCTAAACTTCTCCTAAGATCAGTGCTTGAGATATTTTGCAGACCTTGCACTTGATGGATCAGCTGGCCCCACCCAGATCAATAAACTGGCTCATCTGATCTCGTGGCCCCACCCAGGAACCAACTCAGTGCAAGAGGACAGCTTCAATTCCCTCTGATTCCATCTCTGACCAATCAGCACTCTTGGCTCACTAACTTCCCCCAACTCACCAAGTTGTCCTTAAAATGCTCAGGGAGACTGTTTTGAGTAATAATAAAACTCCAGTCTCCTGCACTGCTGGCTCTGAATGAATTACTCTTTCTCTATTGCAGTTCCCCTGACTTGATAAATTGGTTCTTCTAGGCAGTGGGGAAGGTGAACCCATTGAGCAGTTACAGGAGGGAAGGGGAATGATTATTTTATTTTATTTCATTTCATTTCATTTTTTTGAGACAAGGTCTTGCTCTGTTGCCCTGGCTGGAGTGCAGTGGCACAATTATAGCTTCCTGTAGCCTCAACCTCCCAGGCTCAAGTGATCCTCCCACCTCAGCCTCCTGAGTAGCTGGGCCCACAGGGGTGTGCTGCCACACTCAGCTAATGTTTTAAATTTTTTGTAGGAACAGTCACCTCACCATGTTGCCCAGGCTGGTCTCCAACGCCTGGGCTGCAGTGATCTCTGCCTGCTTTGACCTCCCAAAGTGCTGGGATGACAGGCGTGAGCCACCGCGCATGGTGCAAATTAGGGTCTGGATGGTCTTTGCTCTGTTTCTCTTCAATGTTTTCATTTCTTTTCTTTTTTAAGGAATTCGGGAGGTCAGAATGGAATTTCTCCTGATGAAGCTGTGTTTAGACACTCCGTGGAAATATGAAAGGATTTTTTTCCCCTCAATTCAGCTATGGTGCCTTATGCTATGCAAAATAAATGTAAATATACTTAATAGGGTGCCTTGGTCAATAAGGGCCTCAAGAGTTTTCAAGCCTCTGTATTTACAGATGGATTCAGACTTCTATTGAAGTGGTGACAACCGTGTATTTTTGCTGCAGGGAGGCCCCATGGTCCCGACTCCCTCAATATCAGGATCTCACAGACCTGCAAATGTAAAGGTAAAGCAAAGAGATTTGGGCTATGTGGAAATTGGAGGCGTGTAGCTCAACTTCTCTACACACAAATTGAACAGGACTCTCCTCTTGGTGGGCAGAGTTGCATGTTAGAGATTAAGTTTCCATTTAAGGCTGGGCGCGATGACTCAAGCCTGTAATCCCAGCACTTTGGGAGGCCGAGATGGGCGGATCACGAGGTCAGGAGATGGAGACCATCCTGGCAAACACGGTGAAACCCCGTCTCTACTAAAAAAAAATACAAAAAACTAGCTGGGTGAGGTGGCGGACGCCTGTAGTCCCAGCTACTCGGGAGGCTGAGGCAGGAGAATGGCATAAACCCAGGAGGCGGAGCTTGCAGTGAGCTGAGATCCGGCCACTGCACTCCAGCCTGGGCGACAGAATGAGACTCTGTCTCAAAAAAAAAAAAAAAAAAAAAGTTTCCATTTAAAGCAAAACAAAACAAATCAGGACACTTTTCTTTTATTCTTCTCTGTGGGCCTCAAATGATATGCGGTCTGGACCCTTCATGGTTTCTTGTTTAGAGAGGCAGTCCCTGAAACAGGATGGTGAGCCAAGACTCTGAAACACGTTCAGAATATTCTGGGCTTAGCTTCTTCCGTTATCCCCAAGGCTTCCGAAGGCCAAATGATGAATGTGAAGGCCTGGCCTCAGGCAGCACTGTGTGGGAAGGAGGGAGGCCTTGGCCCACTCTTGGGGCTGGTGGAGGTGGCCACAGTGGAGTAGGAGAAGCTGGTCTGAAGGTGCCTATCATGGGTCTGAAGGGCAATGGACTTGAGCCAGATGCTGGTTTGTGGCAAGTGACAGCCAAGGCGGATTTACAGAGCTTCTCTGCACTCCCCAGGGTTCCTAGATGCTGGGAGAGGGGAACTTGGTAAATAATTGGAACTTGCATGGCCAAACAAGTTGGTTGGGTATGTGAAAGGAAGATAAAATCTTGGGACCCCAGACTCACTATGCCAAAGGGAAAGTTAAGCTTGGGAACTGAGTCATGCAAAAAAATCACCTTCCTTTTTGTTCCCAAACAGTTATCTAGCTGCAATGATAGAAGGCCACCTATCCGCCCCCCATGAGGCCTTCCTCACAAATTGCTCAAAAGGAAATTCCTTGTGGACACCCAATCTCTCAGAATGCATATTCCCCCAGTAAACTAACCCTGAAACAGAGTTCTGTTGAATCTCATCCTGACAATGTAAATAAATTAATAGCCTGTCTTCATGGGTATAGAACAAAAACAAGACTAGAAACCATCCCTCCACCTATCCCGAGACAAATGCATATTTGATTTCTCCCCCTACTCTATGCTTACTTTGTTATTTATTATTTGTTTTGAAAAAAGGTCTCACTCTGTTGCCCAGGCTGGAGTACAGTGGTGTGATCATGGCTCACTGCAGCCTCAACTTCCTGGGCTCGAGTGATCCTCCCATCTCAGCCTCCCAAGAAGCTGGTCTATAGGTATGTGTACTACACCTGGCTAATTTTTTTTTTTTTTTTTTTCGTAGAGTCGGGGTTTTGCCATGTTGCCCAGGCTGGTATGCTAACTTTATCTTATGTAAAATGAAGCATGACATGAATGCATAAATGACTCTCCTCACTCTTCTTTTTTTTTTTGAGACAGAGTCTCGCTCTGTCGCCCAGGCTGGAGTGCAGTGGCCGGATCTCAGCTCACTGCAAGCTCCGTCTCCCGGGTTCACGCCATTCTCCTGCCTCAGCCTCCCGAGTAGCTGGGACTACAGGCGCCCGCCATCTCGCCCGGCTAGTTTTTTGTATTTTAGTAGAGACGGGGTTTCACCGTGTTAGCCAGGATGGTCTCGATCTCCTGACCTTGTGATCCGCCCGTCTCAGCCTCCCAAAGTGCTGGGATTACAGGCTTGAGCCACCGTGCCCGGCCCTTCTTTTTTTTTCACATGTAAAATGTGGATTTTGAGAGCACCAATCAAAGCCTCACAAGATATAATCACCTCACCTCCTACCCTCCCCACTTTCTTTTTTCCCCTTTATTTTCCTCCTTCCCCTTCTGTCCACTCTTTCCCCTTTAAATACTGAAGTTCTAAAAACTCTTTGGAAAAAGCACAGGCCTCACGTCCTACCATAACTTGCTTCTTTTCCCCAGGCACATCCTCAACGTTGGCAAAATAAACCTCTAAATGGATTGAGATCTGTCTCAGACACTTTTTGGTTTATAGGCAGTAGAGGGAAGTGGCATCCCTAAGGACTGAGAAATCTGAGACCTCCTGGTTATGAGAATGATCATCAGAGTAACAAGACTTCCCATCTAATAAATGCTTACTATGTGTCTGGTACTTAATTGTGTCCAAATTAACTCATTTAATCCTTACAACCATGTTGTGAGGTATCATTTCCACTTTAGAGATGAGAACACTGAAGGTCAGAGAGATTGGGTAAATTGCTCAAAGTCATGCAGATAGGAAATGCTGGAGCCAGAATGTGGACTCCATTGGTTTGATTCTGGAGCCCACAGTCTTGGCCATACCATCATGACTGCCAGCCCAGTGGGTACAGGAGCCCCAGGAAACCAGCACTCACTGAGGGCAGGAATCCCATCTGCTGGCATCTTGCCTTTGATTCTTGCACAGTTCCAAGCACACAGGAGGAGCCTAATACA
>NW_022314057.1:22058-22369 GCF_002776525.5 Piliocolobus tephrosceles
GCAGTTCCAAGCACACAGGAGGAGCCTAATACATGTTTGTCCACTGTATCCCTTTGGTTGGGGGGGGGGGGGTTTATATCCTTGTTAGAGGGAAAATACTGTCACGCCTGAGAGAGAAAACAATTTAGAACAAAATACTCAATGCCAAAAACCATGGGGGGGTGATAAGGGAGGAAAACACAATCATACAGCAGACTGAATACTGTTAGCACCTTCTCTTCCAGCGAGGAAACCATCAAAAATCAAATTAAGATCAGAAGGTTGCGGCCGGGCGCGGTGGCTCAAGCCTGTAATCCCAGCACTTTGGGAGG
>NW_022314057.1:22469-25773 GCF_002776525.5 Piliocolobus tephrosceles
GGGAACCCGGGAGGCGGAGCTTGCAGTGAGCTGAGATCCGGCCACTGCACTCCAGCCCCGGGGGCAGAGTGAGACTCCGTCTCCAAAAAAAAAAAAAAAAAGATCAGAAGGTTGCTTGATGAGTTTAGGACTCTGGGCAATGGAAATTGGATTTCCTAGAGGGTATATTTTTATCACACGGTGGCTGTCCCTGTGAAACATCCTCCTTCAGTGACGAGTATGTTTGCCCAGTGGACTGGATGTTTACGTTGGCCAGCCGTATTCTGCTCTGGTCAGTGCCGGAAAACACCCAGGGCTTTGCCCTCCAGCTTTCCAGACTCCATGGAAACTCCCCGCTCTCTGTTTGTGCTTGTCTTTACAACATCCCTGGCTTCCACACTCTCCTCACATTATAATTTCCATGTCTCCAGTTTATTTCACATGGGTTAGAGTGCCTGCTCCTCAGGACCGTGGGGCCGCTTGTCACCGGATCACATTTTAGGGTTGCATCCTCCAGTGAATGGGTACATGGTAGCCTTAAGGGTAGCCCATCTGTGCCTGCATTTTTACCTTTTCCTAGAGCTCATATTAGGGCCTTTCTCTGAAACTTTGGCTGTCTGAATAGCTTAAGGTGCATTCCTCCTATTTACCTGTTTATCTATCTTTCTCTTTTATTTATGTATTTATTTATTTTGGAGACAGGGTCTCACTCTGTCACCCAGGCTGGAATACAGTGATGTGACCATAATTCACTGCAGCCACAAATTTCTGGGCTCAAGTGATCCTCCTGCCTCAGCCTCCCAAGTAACTGGGACTACAGGCATGCGCCCCCACACTCAGCTAATTTTTAATTTTTTGCAGAGATGGAGTCTCACTATATTGCCCAGGCTGATCTGGAACTCCTGGGCTCCAGCAATCCTCCTGCCTTGGCCACCCAAAGTTCTGGGATTACAGGTATAAGCCACCACACCCGGCTTTATCTGTCTTTCTATCTAAAATATATATATATATATAATTAAACTTTTTATTTTGAGATCATTATAGATTCACATGGAGTTGTAAGAAATAAGACAGAGAAATCTCCTATACCTTTTGCCTAGTTTCCCTTAATAGTATACCCTGCAAAACTATACTAAAATATGATAACCATGATATCAACATTACAACAGTCAAGAAAGAAAACATTTATATCTCCAGAAGATCCTTCCTGTTGCCTTTGTGTAGCCACGCCTGCTTCTCTCTTGCCCTTATATCTTCTTTAACCCCTGGCACCACTAATCTGTTCTCCATCTCTATAATTTTGTCATTTCGAGAAGGTTATGTCAATGAAATCATACGGTATGTAATCTCTTGGGATTGACTTTTGTCACCCAGATTCTCTGGGGATCCATCCAGGGTGTTGGCTGTAGTGATAGTTCATTATTGCTGAGTGATGTTCCATAATGTGGATCTAACAAAGCTGTTTTATAACCACTTACTTATCAAAGGACATCAGGTTGGTTCCAGTTTTTGGCTATTACAAAGAAAGCTGCTGTTGCCGGGCACAGTGGCTCACACCTGTAATCCCAGCTATTTGGGAGAACGAGGTGAGATCGTGCCACTGCACTGCAGCCTGGGCAACACAGCAAGACTCCATCTCAAAAAAAAAAAAAAAACATGGCCAGGCATGGTGACTCATGTCTGCAATCCCAGCACTTTGGGAGGCCGAGGTAGGTGGATCATTTGAGGTCAGGAGTTCGAGACCAGTCTGTCTCTACTATGGTGAAACCCTGTCTCTACTAACAATACAAAAAATTAGCCAGGTATGGTGGCACATGCCTGTAGTTCCAGCTACTTGGGAGCCTGAGGCAGGAGAATAGCTTGAACCTGGGAGGTGGAGGTTGCAGTGAGCCGAAATCATACCATTGCACTCCAGCCTGGGTGACAGAGTGAGACTCTGTCTCAAAACAAACAAACAAACAATAGAAAAACGTACTTAGTACACCAATAACATGATTAATTATTTGGATTTTTTTTTTTTTTTTGAGACAGAGTTTTGCTCTTGTTACCCAGGCTGGAGTGCAATGGCTCTTTCTCGGGTGATTGCAACCTCTGCCTCCTAGGTTCAAGCAATTTTCCTGCCTCAGCCTCCCAAGTAGCTGGGACTACAGGCGCCTGCCACCACCACACACGGCTAATTTTTTGTATTTTTAGTAGACATGGGGTTTCACCGTGTGAGCCAGGATGGTCTCGATCTGCTGACCTTGTGATCCGCCCACCTCGGCCTCCCAAAGTCCTGGGATTACATGTGTGAGCCACTGCACCCAGCCTGGGGGCCCCGTAATTCTTTGTAGCAGGGGCGGGGCGGCGGGGGGCTATCCTGTTCATTGCAGAATGTTTAGAGGCATGCATGGTCTCCATTTCCCACCTGTAGTGCTGCCTTCCACCCCCAGCTGTGACAATCAAAAATATCTCCAGACATTGCCAAACGTCCCCTGGGGGTAAAAATTGCCCCACTGGCCTCCAGTTATGTAAACTTTTCACATTTCTTTGAAATTAATACATGCTTGTGGGGAAAGTTTGGAAAATTGTTGTAACAGAGGTAAAAATACTGTTTTAAACCACGACAGCTGCTTTCCCTCAGGGAGTGGCAGAATTCCTCTCTGGAGTAAGTAGCCTTTTGTTGGGTAAAATACCTTGACTGGCTACTTCTCTGGTGAAATGCAAAGGGGAGGCTCTTCCCCAGGCCGGGTGGATGGAGGCCCTGAAACTCTCTGCATTATAAATGAATAGGAATTCGTGGGTGGTGATGGAGGAAGGAGGGGAGAAGTGAAGTAAAGGGGGGGTTTGAGGGAATTGGAGGGGGCTGGCCGCAGGGTGACAGGTGGCAGCCTGGGGCTGTGCAGATGTGGGTGGGTGAGAAGGGTACTAGGGCGGGGGTGGCTGGAGGAATTTTAAGTGCTGTGATAAAATGGGCACCCTTCTCTGCCCTCCATCGCCAAGTGCCACTCCTCTGCGAAGCCTGTGACACACAAAGTCCTGTGTCAATGGTTCGTAAGAAATCGGGAAAGTGCAGGGAAAAGAACAGCTGAGGGAGACGAGGTGTCCGTGGGACTGAGGGTGGAGCGGGGGACAGGAAATGAGAGCCTCAGATGGAGAAGCCCAAGCTTCCTAGGGGGAGGATCCTAGACTTCATTCTGGAGGTGGGAGGGGGGTCCGAGTGAAATTTAGGTAACTCTCAAAGGAGGCAACGATTTAGGCTATTAATTCTGTATAGGAAAATTTGCAGTATTTCCTTCCATTATTTTTTTCCATACATTTCTTTTTTTTTTTTTTTTTTTTTTGA
>NW_022314058.1:0-4363 GCF_002776525.5 Piliocolobus tephrosceles
AAAGTCAAAAAAGTCAAAAAAGTCAAAAAAGTCAAAAAAGTCAAAAATACAAAAAAAATTTTAAAGCATAAAACAGATAGTATATATTAAAAATTGTAAAAAAGTAAATGACCAAGTAAATGTTAAAAAAAAATGTTGTGAGCCAACATCACTTTATACTAATGGTTTTTTTTTTTTTTTTTTTTTTTTTTTTTAACTATTGTTTAACGTTTTTTATCTTTCTGTAAGTTCTTTGTTATTGTCATTACCATTACTATTACCATTACTATTATCATTACTATTACCATTACTATTACCATTGCCATTGTCATGCGTGTTAAGTTTACTTTCATCATTAATGTGATTATTATATCTTCGATATTGTTTATAATGTTTTTCTTTGTTATACAAAAAATAATATAATCCTTTTTTATCAATACGGGTTCCTTTGTTTTTTGGATTTTTTTTTATGGCTGAAGTGTATTTGTAAGTTTTATATTTGGTATTATAAGAATCATAACTGTTTTTACTACTTTGTTTTTTTTTACTTTTTTTTTTGTTATATTATGTATGAAGGTGGTTAATTTAAATTTACCTCCTACATAAAAAATGTAAAGAAAAAATAACAAGATAATAATAACAATGGGTATTAAAGTATAGCAAACTATAATCCAACGTTTTTCTGTTTTTACTTCTGTTTTTAATAATTGAGATTGATTTGTTGCCACTATATCTTCCTGATTCATTTTTTTAATAAAAACAATTTTCCCTTTCCATTTTTCATAGTAGTGTATTCTACTTTCAAATAAACTAAACAATTCAGCAGAAGTATAATAACCTGATCGTTTTTCTAAAGGTATAACACTAGAATTATGGAAAACAATTTGAACTAGTTTATATTCATCTATTAGTAATTTTTCTATATATTTTAAATCTCGTTTGTTTAATTTATAACCAAATGAAAAAGTTCTTCGTTTTAATTTACTATTGGTAACATTGTATGATTCTCCTAAAAATTGAATAATATCTTCATGAACAATTTTTTGTTCATCATATTTAAACTTAGATAAAGAATCTGAATAAATGGGCATAGATACCAATTTAATAATATTATTTATTATATTTCTTTTTGCATTTTCTTCATTTATTTTTACTAATATAATACAAAAAATGCTCTGATCTTTTATTAATATATCATTTAAATATTTTATTATCTCTGATTCAGTTTTATATTTTTTTAAATTATATGATGTGTTACTTTGATCATTTGTTGGCGCACTATTATTTTCTGCGCTTTTAAGATTCTCGTAGTCGTTTTTAACATTTCTGTCATTTTTTTTATTGCTGTCGTTTTTTTTATTGTGCTTTTTATTATTTTTATCACTAACATTGTTATTATTTATTTGGTTTCGCAAGTTCATTCTAAGGTTATCTTCAAGGACGTCGTTATTAATCAAGTTTGCAATATGGTAACCGTTTGGATTAGCATTTAAGTTATTCTCTACGTTAGCATTTTGAATAACATTTTGAACATTTTGAACATTTTGAACAATATTTTCAACATTTTCTCTACCATTATCTCTAGCATCTTCTCTACCATTATCCCTAGCATTATCTTCACCATTATATCTACCATTTTGGACATTCTGCTCGTAATCTCCATTATCATTGTTTCTATCATCATTGTTTCTATTATTATTGTTTCTATTATTATTGTTTCTATTATTATTGTTTCTATTATCTCTTCTATTCTCATTGTTTCTATTCTCATTGTTTCTATTATCATTGTTTCTATTATCATTGTTTCTATTATCATTGTTTCTATTACCTCTTCCACCTTCATTATTATCACCATTTTCATTACGATTTGGACCATTATTTCTAATAGGTCTTTTGTTATTCTTAATTATATTTTTTCGGTTAATATTTTTATATCTATTGTTATTATTTCTACGGTCATTTGCCATGTTATTATTTATTATATTATTAGCTATTGCATCCTTATTTATTATATTACCACCCTTACCTTCCTCCTCCGTATTATTATTGTCGACATTTCCAGTTATATCGTTAATAAAAAAATGTTGTTCAGTTAAAAAATATCTATCCTGGTTATAATCATTATATGAAAAAATATCATATGTACTATTGTCTTCATCATAAAAACTTTTTTTATACAACACTTCACTTACTAAATAATGGGAGTCACTAAATTTTAAATAGGGATTTAAGGTAAGTTCTAGTTCTACATATCCTAATATTTTTTCTCCAGTTTCGGGCAAAATGACAACATCGTCAACATTATTATTCACATTAGTTCTATCCACATTAGTTCTATCCACATTAGTTCTATCCACATAAGTTCTATCCATATCAGATATATCCACATAAGTTCTATCCACATCAGATATATCCACATCAGATATATCCACATCAGATTTATCCACATCATATTTATTATTGTCGTTAACATTATTATTACCACTACTAGCACTATCAGTATCTTGAACATCATTATATATGTTAGCATTTTGCTTATTGTTCTCATCGTAAAATATATCACTCATAATACTGAACTGTTCATCATTAAACATAACAACATTATTTACAATTTCAATTTGAACTATTAATCTATTTTCTTTTAATAAGGACTTACATTGTTGTAAAATTTCATTTGAAAAAAATAAACTAAAGTCTCTCTCTCGAATTATTGTACGTGTTCTATTTTCTTTATATAAATATCCATTAATATTTATTCTTAACGAGTTTTCTATAATAGAAGTAATATCTTTACCTCTATCTTCTAATATTTTTTTTGTTTTAGAAAATTTTCATCATCGTTTAAAGGTTTTAAAAAAAGAACAACACTTTTTTTTATAATATTAATAATTGCATTATTAATTTCATTAAAAAAATCATTTATTCTGTTTTCAATTATCATATTTATCAAATTAGTAGCATTATGAATATTAATAATAAATATTTTACTTTTCAAATTTTTAGATACTTTTAATTTGGATAAAACTCGTTCATATAATTGATATTCTCTAACTAAACTTATATCTATGCTATAGTTCATTAATTTTAAATTTTTTTCATTATTACACACTTGAATGTTAGATAATTGTAATAGTAATTGTTTTGCGTGGGATGCATATTTTAATGCATATACAACACAATCGATACAATTAGTTGGTACAACTTGGTATGGTAACATATCCATAGCGGATAATACACAATTTTTCGACGTTATTTTTTCACATTCTGTGTTTTTAAACAGGCAATTTTCAAAATCTTTGCCTAGCCATTGTAGGTACCTATTGTTTGCAACCCCCCCCTGCCTTAAAAAAACCCAATATTTTAGTGAACTAAAAAAAAAATAAAAAAAAAAATAAAAAAAAAAATAAGAACAGTGAGAAAAATGACAAAAAAAATGACAAAAAAAATGACAAAAAAAATGACAAAAAAAATGAAAAAAAAAATAAGAACAGTGAGAAAAATGACAAAAAAAATAAGAACAGTGAGAAAAATGACAAAAAAAATAAGAACAGTGAGAAAAATGACAAAAAAATAAGAACAGTGAGAAAAATGACAAAAAAAATGAAGAAGGATGTGTCATAATGTGTTTCATATATAGTGACAGACACGAGTAAACGTATGAAATAAAATAAATTTTACCCCATCAAGAGCTGCTTTCATATCCTGTATATTGTAATTTTGAGTTTCTTCCGTTTCTTCTGTTATCTGTATTTCTTCCCTTAATAATTTTATAACATCAATAAATATTTTTTCATATTTTATTTTAGTAGGTGCCAACTCTAACGTATCTGGAATTTTCAGTTGAACAGATAATAAAAAAGCCAATAAAATGTTTTCATCCAGACTTTCGATTAGTCGATTGTTTGCAGCACACTTTACACCATACTATAAAAAAAAAAAAAAAAATAAAAAAAAAAAAAAAAATAATAAGCCATATGGGTTGGACACACATATGTAAGTATATACACATATACATATGTAGTAATATATATTTTATGAAATTATAACAAAAAATAGACATAATTATATATATTTATTTTTTTTATCTATTAACTCAAACACTCAATAGGTTGTTTGTTTTTTCTTACGTTATTAAAGAAAACACATATATAGTATAATATAATCAGATATTTTAAAAAACCCATATTTTATCATAATTGTTTGACCCCCCTCCGCCGTAAAAAAAAAAAAGGTTGTTTTTTGTTTCTTTTTTTTTTTTTTATAAGCTTAGGTTAAAACTCATAATTTTGCAATCTTCTAATTTAATGTTACTGTATATAAATATTAACTTCAATATATATACGTATATGTTACTCTTTTTTTTTTTTTTTTTTTTTTTTTTTTT
>NW_022314059.1:0-6987 GCF_002776525.5 Piliocolobus tephrosceles
ATTTGTAGCCGTTTACTAACTGTAAGTCTGTAAACTATACCTTATTTTAAACTGTATCTTATAATAATTTCTTTGCCTACCATAAAATGTCTGACTTAGTTACATTTTCACTAAACATAACTTAGTTGTGAATTTCTAAAATCGCTGTGAACAAGGCAATGTGTCATATATAAATTGGAAAGTTACATCTTTTAAATAAACAAAACATTTTACATTGCTTTAGCCCTGCTGCCAGAGTTTAAAGGTGAACAATCCTGCCTTAAAAGTTAGTGACACTCTGCTGATCTCCAAGGGTCTGTTGATTGCATTTTTTAAATATCCTTGTAAGGCTTTAAATTTCATTGGTCCAACTAGAAAATAAGAGTACCTCTGACATAATAGCTCATATTATACAGCAATTATGCTTTATCCATAGATATTGTGCATTTAATTATTTTACAACTAGCCAAAATTCTTTACGTAGTTCTCCATTTTTAACTGTAACTCTAAAGAAATATGCTCAACATAAGCAAAATTAACTTCAGATCAAATAGTAAAAAACAGTTTTTATTGTCCTATAAATCTAATCATGGTTTTGTTCATTATACTTCATAAAGTATTTTCAAATACCTTATGCCATTAATGCTTACAGGATGTCTTTGAGGGAAACAGGATAGTGCTTTCCATTATTATAGACACAGACTGAGTCCTAGTGTTTCAGTTATTTTTGCCTATGTTCATAGTGAAGTTGAGATTCAACCTTGGTATTTTTCCTCAGCTTAGTATTCAAAGGTGAAGTTAATCTTTGGTATGTGTTCTTTGTGAGTCAAAATATTTGCAATAAATCCACAAGCTTCAAAATACAGTGTCTTTATGTAATCTCAAGACTTTTTAAGGCCTTTCAATTTGAAACTTCATCTGAGTCTGTTTTCCCTGAAAAGGTCTACTTCAACAAGCATTGGCCGTGTCCTACGCATACTAGAAATTGTGCTAGGCATAATGATTCCTGCTAGTTCTCAAATGTTACACAAGCTCTATCAGGATCAACTGGGCAACTGAAAAAAAAAAAAAAAAAACAGCAATTCCAGGCTTACTTCTGAATAAAGACATTAGACTTCTAGGTTAGAGCATGAGGACATGGGTAGTAACAAATTTCAGATTATCTGATCAAGAGCCAAGGTTGCATAAACTAAATAAATTTTAAAAGAAAATATAAGAGAAAAGAAAAAAATATCTAGGTTGCAAACACTATGGAAAGACAAGGCATATCTCGATTTAATCACTGAGGATCACCATTAAATGAGTGATTTAGAAAAGAACAGAGGAGAGTTGTGATTCACTAATTTCTATGGCTCAGTTTATTTATGGTGTTTCTTTATAATACATCTCATAATCCACATAACAGAAAACTTACTCCCAAAAGGTTTATTAAATTTTGGAAATATAGAGTGCATGACATAATGGATCTTAAGTGCTTAGACCACAGAAGGCATTTCTATTAGTTTGCTAGGACCACCATAGATAAATATCAAATATCACCGACTGGGTATCTTAAACAATGGAAATTAATTTTCTCACAGCTCTGAAGGCTGGAAATCAAAGATCAGTGTGCCAGCAGGATTGGTTACTTCTGAGGGCTCTCCTTGAGTTGCAGACAACCACCCTCTTTGCACCTCTTCATATGGTAGTCCCACTGTACCTGTGCACCTCTGGGGTCTCTTGTGTGTCTACATTTCCTCTTCTTTAATGGGCACCAGTCACATTGGATTGGGGTCCACCCTTATGGTTTCATTTTAACTTAGTTACCTTTCTAAAGGATGTATCTCCAAATATAGTCACAATCTAAGCGACTGGGAGTTAGGAATTCAACATATAAATTTTGGGGAACACAATTCAGCTCCCAATAGCCTTTAATAATTTTTAGTTGCTCTGTGTTTTGTCTTATTTGCTACTTACTTCTTTATGTAACTTTCTGTTCCCACACAACCCCTGTATCTGCTTGGTTTCATTTGTTGCTGAGAGATTTATTTGCTGTAATGAATCTAATAACCTAAAAGTTTGTTATTGGATACGGTTTGTGTATTGGGGCTTCTAGATAAACATTTGCATGTTTATAAATTTACATGTAAATGTTAAACATTTACATGCTCTTAAAAGAGGCAGGCAGGAGAGATTGATGTTTTTACCTTGAAGAGTGAGTAGGGTGGGAATTTCTCACAGGTTACCCAACTAACAATGGAGATCCTTTTAGAGTTGGATGTTTGAATGCTCTTCAAATCTACACATGCACAACTGCCTGTTGGAACTATACCTAGGTATGGACCTTGACACTCTCTGTGATTGTATCAGAGTTTCATTTTTTTTTTTTTACTTTTACTGTGTTCTAGAAAATAAACTAATAAAAATTTTTAAGCTGACATTTTAAAATTGTACCTTCTTTTCCCTCTGGAAAAAACATTCATGCTTTATTATTTGTGTGTCTTTTTTTCCTTCTAGCTTTCAAGTGTTTCCAACATACATGTCTATGCTTTTTGCTGTCAACTTTAGTGATAAAAAAAGAATTTTTCTCACTGCTTGTTTAAATTTTCCTCAGTGAGAATTCCAGCACAAAAACAAACAAACAAAACAATTCAGGAAATACTAATGTAGTTTTCTTTTTAGTTTAACATTATTTATGATTGTATATTTTCTGTTAAATTATTATCAATTATTTCATAATTGGTTCTGCTATCAGGCCCTTCAACCCTTGGAAGCCATTTGCAAGACATTTCTAAAACACTCTGGAAGAAATCCAGTAAAGATAGACCTGCCTACCAACTTGACAGTCATTCTTTAGAAATGCCCTTGGGAAAGTACCATCCATTTTTCTTCATTTTTCCCCATTGAGAAATGAGCTACACTAATTTCTACTACAGTGTTAAGTCATACTTTCATTTCATTCAGTGAACTTTTCAATTACAATTTTACAAAGGAAAATACAATTTTACAAAGGAAAATACAATTTTACAAAGGAAAATACAATTTTACAAAGGAAAATTGTATTTTTACCTTCAGGTTTATCATCAAGAATTAAGAGAATTTTTTTTTTTTGGGGGGGGGGACAGAGTCTCGCTCTGTCGCCCAGGCTGGAGTGCAGTGGCCGGATCTCAGCCCACCGGCTTAGCCAGGATGGTCTCAATCTCCTGACCTCGTGATCCGACCGTCTCGGCCTCCCAAAGTGCTGGGATTACAGGCTTGAGCCAATGCTCCCAGCCAACAGAAATTTTAATAGCCAGCACAGTTCTTTCCCATTACTTAACTAGTGAATATGAAAGCTAAAATTTCTACCAGATTTTCAATTGCTCTTGTTTTGGTCCAATATGCTGGTATATCCAGGGATGAAGAACCAGGAGGCCAGTTGGTTACAGATAAGTTCTATATTGACTAGGATTCCATACTCATTGACATGGATAACGTCATTGTAGCAAGATTTGATGGCAGAGGAAGTGGATTCCTGGGTCTGAAAATTTTGCAGGAGATTCATCGAAGATTAGGTTCAGTAGAAGTAAAGGACCAAATAACAGCTGTGAAGTAAGTGGGTGCACATTTTACTTCTGTTTTCTATAATGACAGAGTCTAGGTGTATACATATAATATTACTCACCCTGACTCAAGTCTTCTATTTTGGTGATTGAGCAATGTTGTAAGGTAATCATAAAGCCTATTTCATTTTTCTCAAGTACCTGTCACCCTTAGTGGTATAATAAAATAATTCTCATATTTCCCCTCTGGAATTAAAATTTACTTTGGATTTATGAAAGTAGGATACATTTTAATTATACCACTATATTATTCGTTTACAGTAATCTACAATGTCTGTTGTATCCTCAGTTAATCACAATTCTTGAAGTTTCACAGATACCATTACCACACTGGCATGAATGTGTGACCTAAGAAAGTTAGTGGGTTCTTTATAATAGCACACAGAAACCAGATATGATATGGTTCAAATGTAGATGTTGATTCAGTAGGAATGGAATGGGGCCCAGGCTTCTGCATTTATAACAAGCTTTCAGGTGATACCAAGCTACTAGACCATCACTTTGAGTAGCAAGATTTGGGAGTATATGACCCTTATACATTAATAGAGCTACAGTTATTAAAGCATTTCTAGTCATTAGCTATTGTTTTGGATGTATGCATGCCAAGTATACATTTATATATGCATTTAACTTACAAAGATACAACTATTGTTTTTCTTTTTCATTGCAGATTTTTGCTGAAACTGCTTTATATTGACTCCAAAAGATTAAGCATTTTTGGAAAGGTAAATAGTAGAAATGCTTAATCTACGTTTCTAAGTATATCTGTGTATCTATCTATCCTATTACACATTCACAGGAGGCCAGTTGGTTACAGATAAGTTCCATATTGACTGGAATTCCATACTTACTAACATGGAAAACCTCACTGTAGCAAGATTTGATGGCAGAGGAAGTGGATTCCAGAGTCTGAAATATATGTATGTATCTCATATATATCTCATATATATGAAATACATAATATAATGAAGCATGTATATGTACACATATATGTATTGTTTGTATGTATACATATGTAATTACATGCTTCATTATATTATGAATTATATTATTATTATCATTACTTGGAATGATCACTTTTTAGATATTTTCCTTTAAAAAAAAAAACACAAATAATGAATCTTTCATATATATCCACTTAACAAATAAGTAAAATACAAATCAGTGCATATCACGACCATCCTGTCTCCACTTCAGACTTCTGCAGTGCATCATGCCTTTGCAGTATTCTACGCTTGTTGTCAACAATATTCAACAGATAAGTAAAAATATTTTGTGAACATTGCTCCTCCAACATAACACAAACAAGTAAATAACTGAAAGTGCATCCCTAGTAGTAAAAATTCATTTTTCGTGTTTTTTTTTTAAAGGAAAAAATCTGAGACAGTGATCATTCCAAAGAAATGGAAACCCTACATATATTAAAAAGTAAAACGAAATCCTGTCTCAGACTGCAGCACTGTTAAGCCTAAGGGACATTGTGCAAAGTAAAGATAGCCAGTCACAGAAGGACAAATACTGTATAATTCTACCTATTAAATGAGATATCTAGAGTGGTTGAGTTCATGTAAACAAAGAGTGAAATGGTGGTTGCTAGGGTTAGAGGGGAGAGGAAAAAGGGAAGATGCTTTTTAGTGGATATATGATGGATATACAATAATGACAAGAATGTAAACTAGTAAAGTAAAAAACAAAGATAAATAGAGAACAACCAAGCCAGAAAATACAATTCACTGAAAAAAAAAAAAAAAAAAAAATAGAGAAGGATGGAAGGGAGACAAAAAGGGAGAATAAGAGCAATAAAGGAAGAATTTGAGTGCAAAGGACAGCAAGGTGCTGTCAGTTAGTGATTAGCCATTTTATGAGCTCATAAATTTCTTATTAGAGTTCTTGGAATTTTTGTAGAGTTTCATATTTTCAGGATGAAAAAGTTCTGAAGATCTGTTTCACAGAAACACATATATATCTGACATTACAAAACTGTGTTTAAAAGTGGTTAGTAGATAAAATTTTATGTTATATGTTTTTAACACAAACAAAAAGTACATGCCATAGGGAACATTTTACTCCTTAACAGTCCTGATATATGTAATAATTTACAAATGGTTTAGGGCTTATGTATTTCAATGCTCTACTTACTGTACACATAAATAAGCATAAAGGACCAAATAAGCTTTTACAAACATGCATGGAAATTTAGAGAAGATTCAAAGGTTGTAAAATGCCTCATGGAAAACTGGGTTGTGATCAGCAAGTAGAGGGGAAGGAAAAGTCTCATGCAAATGCACAGTGTCAGTAAGGGGAGTATGTGTGGAGAACATGAAGTAGTTGACTGTTGTTAGAAGAATAATAGGCAATAAGAATGAGAGGAAGACTGGGCAGAGATGATAGAGGATCTTCCATAGCCACTGAGAAATTAGAAGCTGAGCCTATAAACCATGGAAAAATAACATTCTAGACTTCACATTTATAAGTTCAAAATCTTTTTCCCTAAATCGTCATTGTATACTTGAGGTTCCTCAGAACAAATGACTCTGGAAAACTAAAACAGTGACATAGGATACAAACAAGTAAAAATATGAATCACTTCATCTTATATAGAAATCTTAAATAGAAAAAAAAAATCCAGGCCAATCAACAAATATGCATATCGGTGACTGAGTTGTAAATTAAAAGTTGACTTTCTCAGCATATAAAAAAACACTGTTTATCTTAAGATTCAGTAGACCTTGTGATTTTTTTTCTTGAAATATACTGATTTCAGATTCAAATTAGGTTATGCTAAACTCATCAAACGGGTTGGAAAACAGTGTACTTGCTATACTGATTGCGTGGAAAAATTTGTTGAAAATTGAAACTAGACTATAAAGACATTTGGAGCCATTGCTTTCTTTGTGGGATTAAAAAATTATTTAGTTTTTAAATTTATGTAATCAATAAAAGACTTAAGATTTTGTTTCATTTCTTCTGGAGTCACTTTTAGTACTTTGAAAAGAATATTTTTCACTTATATAACTTTTCAAGAATATACACAAACAGTAATACATAATATCCTCTTATATGTTTAATCATTTTGCTTGTGGCAGTAATATCCCATTTTGATTTCTATTATGACTTACTAGTGCCTTCTTGGTTTTGCCAGGGCACTGTCTTGCTCTCATTTGCACTCACATTCTTCCTTTATTGTTCTTGCTCTCCCTTTTTGTCTCCCTTCCATCCCTCTCTTTTTTTTCAGTGAACTGTATTTTCTGGCTTGGTTATTCTCTATCTTTGTTTTTTACTTTACTAGTTTACATTCTTGTCATTGTTATTTTTCATCTACTTTTTATATCCATTTTATTCATCAATGATTAAGTTGAATGTCCAGCTTATTTATTTTTCTTCTTCCTTTCAAATATAAGCATTTAAATTAAAAATCCCTTTGAGA